>NW_010533974.1:0-11119 GCF_000687285.1 Phaethon lepturus
TAAAGATATTGAACAAGACCAGCCCCAGACCAACCCTCTCCGAGTCCTGGAGAACACCGCTTGTGATCGGCCAACAGCTGGATTTAACGCCATTCACCACAACTCTCTGAGCTCGGCCATCCAGCCAGTTCTTCACCCAGTGAAGAGTAAACCTGTCTAAGGCACGAGCCGCCAGTTTCTCCATTAGAATGCTGTAGGAGATGCTGTCAAAGGCTTTACTGAAGTCCAGGTAGACAACATCCACAGCCTTTCCCTCATTCACTAGGCGGGTCACCTGGTCATAGAAGGAGATCAGGTTGGTCAAGCAGGACCTGCCCTTCATGAAACCATGCTGGCTGGGCCTCATCCCTTGGTTGTCCTTCACATAGCTTGTGAGCACCCTCAAGATGAACCTCTCCATAATCTTTCCTGGTTCTGGTAGTCTGTCACCAAATTCAGTCCTTGCATGGATGAACAGTTGATTTAAAGATAGTCAGCAGAGGATAAAAATAAATGGTCAGTTCTGACTAATCACAGATGAAATCTTCAAGCTTGAACAGGTCCTCAGGTGGATCCCTCAGCTGTGGCTGAGTAGTAGTCAAAGAAGCAAATGCACTGTTAGGAATAGCCACACTGGAGAAAGGGACAGAGAGGTAAACAGAGTGCCCTGGGCGCACTTCATTTAACCCTCAGTGCAACCCTTGGTGCATCTCACTTCAGTATCACGTGCCAGTCTCAGAACTGAGGAAGAAGACTGGGAAAGTTTGTGGAAGGGTCAATGGAACAGCTTGTGTACAAGAAGCAGCAAAGCCAAATAGACTGATCAGCTTGGGAAAGAGGTAGCTGAAGAGATCTGACAAAGGTTTTTAAAATCCTGAGAGGCATGGAAAAGGTGACTAGCAAATGACAGTTTACCACTTCCAACATAAGCACAAATAGCATAAAAAGAGATTAGTAGCTGCTCTGTTCCAACAGGCAAGAAGAGGTGCTTTTCTCATAAAATGTAGATCTCCTTGCTGTAGGAGACTGTGGATGTGAAAAGTTTGCAACGTCATGGAAGAAAAATCCACTGCAGGTTATCAGGTACAAAGACCTTTGGCCCAGGAAGTCACTGAGCTGCAAAATGTATGAAAGTATTCTGGGAAAGTATCACATCCCCTTCTACTCCTGTGTAAGCATTTGCTGTTAACCACGGTCAGAAACAGGTCCTGGGGAGATGGACTGCTGGTCTGATCTAATACAACTGTATTAATGTTATGTTTTTGTGATCCTTCCATAAGTGTGGAAACCACATTGCCCGGAATATCTAGCCTGGATAAAGCATGAGATGCTATGTGGCTGGGAATGGCCTTACCAGGAATAAGGGAGGGTGAAGTAGAGGGCAGCTTGCAAGTCCTTTCTGATAATACATGTTTTAATTAAAAGGCATTGTGATTCAATGTGGAGCCTATGACAGAGGGGAAAAAAAAAAAAAGGAAAAGTAACAGAAAGAAATACCCGAAGACAGCTCGCACAATGCCCTCCCCACAGGCTTCCACCAGCTGCTGATGGTATATTCAATATATACCATGGGATATCCATGAGGTCAACACTTCTTTCGTAAACTCTTGGTGCCAGGATATCATACACGCACCCCTGACACATGCTCTTGCCCTCACAGAAGCAGGGTTTTTTAGGTCTTTGTGGATTGAGTCCTGAGTATTTATGTTTCTATCTTTAGTTACGAAACATAGTGGCACATTTTTAACTGTACAGCTTTTAGGTAATCATTGATAGACCGGTGCCTGTAAAAGAGTGCTGTAGTTCTTCAGAGTCTACAACTTCCTCTTTTAAAGTTTAGTGCCTATATAGTTGTCGTGGTTTAGCCCCAGCCGGCAGCTAAGCCCCACGCAGCCGCTCGCTCACTCCCCCACGGTGGGATGGGGGAGAGAATCGGGAGAGGAAAAGTGAGGAAACTCATGGACTCATGGTTTGAGATAAAGACAGTTTAATAAGTAAAGCAAAAGCCGCGCACGCAAGCAAAGCAAAACGAGGAATTTGTTCACTACTCCCCATGGGCAGGCAGGTGTTCAGCCATCTCCAGGGAAGCAGGGCTCCATCACGCGTAATGGTTTCTTGGGAAGACAGAGGCCATAACTCCGAACGTCCCTCCACCCCTTCCTTCTTCTTCGTCCCAGCTTTATATACCGAGCATGATGTTATATGGTATGGAATATCTCTTTGGCCAGCCTGGGTCAGCTGTCCCAGCTGTGTCCCCTCCCAGCTTCCCATGCACCCCCAGCCTGCTCGCTGCAGGCCAGCATGAGAAGCTGGACTGTCCTTGACTACTCAGCAACAGCTCAAAACATCAGCACTTCATCAACTTTTTCTCATCCCAAATCCAAAACATAGCCTCACGCTAGCTTCTATGAAGAAAATTAACTCTACCAGGACAATAGTCCTTGTCTGTTTAAACTGTATTTTCATCCTATAGAGCGCAAAACTTGTTGTGTGCTATACAGATACCATACTGGGATTTTCTTATCATCTGAACAGGAACATGTCCTCGCAGTCATTCAGTTACCATTTCACAAAGCTGCCCCTCAGAAATTTAGACTTGAAGGCAAATTTTGGTATCTGCTGGAAAGAGAAAACAGGTGTTGTTACTCCTGTTGTTCCTGTTGCCACTCCATTTGGGATTTTAAATAGGGCATGTGTCTTTCCTGCACGAATTGATACACCTGAGATCTCCTGCTCCCCAGCTATGGCTGCATAGCTGAAGCTGCTATTCTGTGCTTGGGGAAAGACAACATTAAGTGCGGATCAGTGGTTTTATATGAATATTTACCTGCCAGACAGAGATATTGGCTCACACACAAAATGGTTTATAACCTGAATCTGCAGGTGTGTCATGTGTGTGACAAAGAGAAACAGCTGCTAAACTAATCCTACAAAAACCCACCAGTAGCCAGGTGTATGTATTACTTTCTAAGAAGCCTAATGTCAGGAGGTAAGGCAAAGGAATAGACTAATTGAGATGAAAGTTACGAAGTTAAACAAAAAAAATTGCATCCAGGGTATCCAGAAGTTTCTCCACCATTCATCTCACTGACTCTGAGGCCAGCCAGCCTCCTGCAGCTGCAGCTGGCCAGGAGAGGCAGGACTTGTACTGAAGAATCTTCAATATGTCTCTTGAAAGATTGTCTCCTAATGTGTGTAGTAACTGTAATCAAAAGAAGTGCAAGGTTGGCACCTCCTGTCTATACAGATAACGGTCAACCCGGCAGTGATACGCAGTCAGGACATCCTACTGTTCTTCAACGGAGTGCTGCAGTGCTGCATGAGAGTGCGATATTGAGTTGGAGCGAGGAGAAACATGGCATTCAGCTCAACGACTCAAATCTGATCTGAGTATCAAAGCTGCAGGTATCACCCTGTGGTAGGTGCTAGAGCCTGCAGAAGAACATGGGTTCCCTGCATGGGACCTACACTGCTGCTGGAGAAGGTTCCTGCTAACAAGTCCAAGATTGCAGCCCCACTGCAGACAAGGCCAAATTGAGTAGATGCACTACAGACACCACTGGATCTGCAGACCCTATGTCACCCATTCTCACCTCAGAGCTGCCTTTGCCCTGTTCTCACTCTGTTCCCTGCTGGAGCCGGGCAAGTAGCATCTTCTTGGGTGTCCCTCAGGGATGAAGGGGAGAAGAGAGCAGTCTCCTTTTTTCTTCCACAGAGCAGGCAATGCCCCAGCTCTCCACAGCAAAGTGCCAGAGCAGAGCACTTTCTTTTGCCATGTCTGTCAGAAGGCGAGGTCTTCTAGGGACCAGGTCCCGGTTCTTTAGTGAGATCATTGCAGCTGCACAACTTATGGGGGAGCTGGTCTACAGAGGAGGGCCGGCGGGGATGAGAAAGGCAGCAAAAAATCCTGCCTCCACCATCTCACCCATTATTCAAAGACTGAATACTGTGGCAATATTTTGATGTACTTCCATCAACATCACCCAGCCACGTCTTGTGTAGTACAAGTACTATGATTTTTCCAGACTCTCTCAGGCTGGCATTGATATAGGCAGTGAGAGGAGGGTATCTCTGTAGCTCTTGGAATTCTTAGCTTGAGATAGGAGCATCCCAAAGGGAAACAGAAAAATGAGACAATTTTGAGAAACTGATGGGAATTAATGAAGTGATTCTGTTCCCCTATCCCTGTGTTTCCAGGTAAAAAGGCTTTATCAAAACAATATTGTCTGTTCTGTGTCTATGGGGTGAGGAGGACTCCACCTGCCCAGACAAATTGATTTAATTTTGTTTTTTCTTACATTTTGCCATCCAGGGCTGTGTGTTTGGGCACTTGCAGGTGAGAGAGAGAGGACTGGGCTTACAAGCTCTCGCTGGCACTAGAACCACAGCAGCAATGATGCTGCAGTGGTCCCGGGGCAGCTGACAGCCAGGTGCCCTCAGAGACACCTCAGCTTTCTGTAGATGAGCTCTACAGAGAAACAAACTGAGAGCATCCATTAAATGGGAGGGAAGGGGGGAACTCCATAAATCCATAAACCAGCAACTAACTTTTGAAGAAAAATATAATGTGGATTAATTGTATCACAGCTGCAGTATCATCTTTCTTTCATGCTGCAGTTTCTTTGGTCTACCTGTCAGGCCATCCGGATTGTAAATTTTGCAGCTGCAGTTGTCCCTGGGATAAAGTGCTCTTGCCCGCAGCACATGACAGTTTAAGGCATGAAGCAAAAATTACAGGAGTCAACACACCGGGACAGGCAGAATGTGATTACTTGAGACCATGCAACCAGGAGACAGGAGCCAAAAACAAGTGGTATGAATTCTGCAAGCCTGTCATGTGGTGAACGAGCTTGATGTGTTGTTTTTTACGGAATTGCATTGGGCTTAGGGTTTTTCAATCAAAAGTCAAGTCTGAATTGTTTCTCAAGCATTCCTGTTTCTGAGTAATTGATCATTCAGAGATGAGCGATGCCAACTCAGAGCATCTATGCAGTGGTTGCAAGAGCAGGGCGAGAGGGATGCGTGGGTGACTGAGACACTCCAGCGGCTGCTGCCAATTCTCTGCCCCTGAAGGAGAGCTGTGGGCTTGCAGAGGTGGCTGCAAGGGACTGAAAAAGAATGCTAAAAGGCTGATGGGGTAGCAGCTGGTAAGCAAAGTGTTCCAGATGGGTGCTGCCTACCCTGAGGGCCATGACACCTTGTGCTGTCTTCCAGGTTTGTACAGGCTTTGTGCGTGTGCATGTGATGTCTATGAGATAAAGCCTGCTACTCCTGTGATTAAGTGATTTTTGAGAGATTAAGGACTGTAGTAAAGTGATTATTTCCAGTTTTGTCACCACAGCAGATGTGTGCTGCGCTAGGGTTGTGACACGCAGGCATTCATGTGATATCTCTCCCTCTCTTTTGCTCTCTCTCTAGGTTCTCAAGCATCTGCGCCACTTAAATTTCACCAATAACATGGGGGAGCAAGTGGATTTTGATGAGTTTGGGGACCTGGTAGGGAACTACTCGATAATCAACTGGCATCTCTCTCCGGAGGATGGCTCAGTTGTCTTTGAGGAGGTTGGGCACTACAACGTTTATGCCAAGAAGGGGGAGAGGCTCTTTATCAATGAAAACAAGATCCTGTGGAGTGGATTCTCTAAGGAGGTAAGTACTTAAATCCTCACAGCAGCGTTTCCCAAGTTTACACAAGCTGAAATTTGAACCAGCCCTGCGCAATCCCGTATTACGGCTCCATGTGTCATTAAAAGACACATTCATCTTACTGTATACACGGTCTCCGCCGTAGTCTTTCACACCCTCATTACACACTTCTGGAAATAACAGGCAGCTGCTTCTCCCCTCCTATATGTTTGATGAGTCTTGGGTATTAATGGTTTAAATAATGCCTTTTTTCTGGGCTAAGTAGATAGCTTGGAATTTTGCAATGCTGTTTCCACAAGGATGATAAATTTACTACCCGTCTGTTTGTTGACTAAGTCAAGTTTTCCTGAGCTCAGTAGTTTCATTGCTGAAAACAGCCGTCTCTTCCAGTATCTCTGTATCAAGAAGTGTCTCTTCCTGCTCCTAGTTAAATTCACAGCTGTTTTTGCTGGCTTTACCCTGCAAGCCCCAGAGCCTTCCACACACCCTTCCCTTGCAAACCAAACAGAACAAGCCCTGTCAATCTTCCTAGGTTAAGCTGGACATGGTGCTCGAAGAGTGGGAGATGCCAGTATCTGCTACCTTTTTTTAATCTACCAGAAGGTGCTTGTGCAGTCTTAAAAGTACACAATGTACTTGACTTCAGTCAGGCCTAAGTCCTTCTCCACTTTCTGGCATGTGTTCGATCTTTGCAGTATAACTGTATCGTCACTAGCAGCCAGGGCTGTGCCTGCCCCGCGCGATGGGAACACGGTGCAGAGATCTCCGGACAAGAGCCCGGCGAGCTGCCATCGTAGCCAGCAGCAGCCCACTCCAGCCCAGACAGCAACCCCGGCTCCCAGAGGGGATACGTCTGGCTTGTGGCCTGGGAGGTGACACAGGGAGCGTTAGCTTAGAAATGTTGCTGCCAGGCCCTGCTGCAATGTTTAGACGTGTTAAATCAGCACCCGATTAATGAACAAGGCAATTCACTTCCAGGTGATTATTCACATGGGCTGACAGACCAGGTAACTGCTTCTGCAGTAGCTACACTTGCCTAAAACACTCACACCATGCGTTAGGCCCTACCTTTACTCCGGATAAGCCTCACTTACGGTTTAAATCCAGAGCTCTCTGCAGCAGGCGTGCGTCAGGCAGAGCACACTGCAGCAGAAATCCTGAGATCAGGCTTTTCTAAGCCTGGCTGAAGACTCAGCCCAAACTACAAGCAGAATTAAAAAACCCTGATATTCTAACTCCTTCTTCTGATCCTTGCAAATGCCACTGACACCTCTTCCAACAGGCAGGATTATTTTTTAACATAAACTGAGTAATTATGTTCTCTTGGTCTAGATTCCTCCAACAGTGGAATATTTACATTCATTCTCTGTCCTAAACTATTAAAAATGTGACTGGATGTTGCAGAGTGTCATGCCAGGGCATGTAAATTGTGTGCCAGTGGAGGGGTTTGTAATTTCTACGTCTGTAGCAGCTTTTTTCCCAGTTTATAGAGTTTTAATTTCTTCCAGATAAAAGGTACTGCTCAAAGAGAATAGCCAGTACTTCACTCATTGAAGCCGCCTATGCTTCTGTCATCCTCAAAAAAGATTAAATGTAGTTAATTTTAACACAGGAACTTCAGCACTGGCCAGACTTGCAAAAGAGTAGGTAAGATAGATGGATTCGTTTTAGCAGAACTTGATGAAATTCTCCACAGAATACTTAAGAAGGCAGCCAAAGCAATCTCAAAAGTACTAGCAATTCATCTTTGAGAAATGTGGAGGATGGGTGATGTCTCAAAGGATTAGAGGAGGGCAATCGTAATACCTGTTTTTAAAAGCAGATATAGGAGAGCCAAAGGAATTACACACAACTGATAAAAAAAATTATTAAACAGTTTATAAACACTTAGAGGATAATAAACTGATAAGAAAAAGCCAACATGGATTTGTCAAGATGAAATCATGCCAAACCAATTTAATTTTCCTCCTTGGAAGCTCAATCAGTTTAGTAGGTAATAGCAGTGCATGACTACAGTCGGGCCTTTGATTCAGCCTGTTCAAAACTATCAGTGACAGCCTAGGGAAGGACAGTCTAGACTGATGAAGTCCTCTTAGTGGATGCACAAGCTGCTGAAAGACTGTCCTGAGGAATAGGTATTAACAGCACACTGTATTAATAGCAATAGGTATTAACACCAGAGAGTGCTTCAAGTGGGGAGCTGCAGGGGTTTGCCCTGGATATGTGCTTGTCCAATTAATTATGCAATCCTGATTAACAGCTTAGAAACAGGGTTCCCAAACTGTGCTGCAGCGGTACTTCAGAGTGGTAGGCAACAGCAGCTGCTCTCACCTGCAGGTGAATACCGGAGCTAGAGAACAGGCATCTCCACATAGGAGTTGCCACTACCGAGGGCTTGCTTACCCCATGGCTGAGGTCAGTGGCTGCACACAGGCAATTTCCAAACTGTACCCTGGACTCACTGCCTAATTGCATCCACACAGGAGCTTCCTGGAGATCAGCAGGTTAGCAGCACTTGGGCAAACTAGCAGCAAACTTCCAAAAAGGTGAATGAAGGCTTCCAGCCAGAGCAGCCCTGAAGTATGTACAGATCATGATACTTTGCTGGCAGTGGAAATTGTGGGTTTAACTCCCCTGAGCTGAGAATGCTATGTTCTGTGCCAGCTTGCTTTCCTTAATTTAGCTGGGAAAAGGTGAACTCAACCTCAGATTGTGCTTCTGCATAAAAAAGGCCCAGGCTTCCACTTCTTATGCTGAACTCCTTGTTGTCAGTGTGCATTAGGGATGCGGTGAGCATGCCCATGCAACCACTTGCTGCCAGGATATGACTATGGCTCACACACAGCATAAACACACAGCCAACAGGTGACACACCTTGTCATTTGCAGCAGCAGAAGTCTGCAAACCTCTGGATCTGCATATAGCTGCTGATTTCCATCTTTCGATGCTCAGTGTTCTAAAAACAGGGCCTTTCTTTCACATGAAAACTCCTCTTGTTTAGTTAATTTACCTTTTTTGTTTCTGTGTTGGAGAGAGTCTTCAGGAGAACAGGAGGAAGTAGGTTTCAAGAAACTCTTTTAATTCGCGTAAATCATTAGCAGTCAATATGCAGTATATGGGACTGGGGATCACTAGTCGGAGCCCATCATCTCCAAGGCTGACTCAGATTCCTGCCAGTAGGGATTCATTGTCTTTTATTTCAACCATTTAATGACTGATCTCTGGTATGTGTATCATGGGTCACATACCAGTTCGCAGTGCCCACAACACAGTAGAGATTACAAAGACCTGCTGATCTCCCCTGCCATCCCTTGTTGTGTTATTTCAAACAAATATCACTACAGTGGGTTAGGGAACAACTATTGTGCAAAAATGTGTCTGTTCTGTGGAGGGAAGAGGTGGGCCTCTGAGGCTCTCCATCCAGCATGCTAATCAAGCAATAACACCCTTGGAGTAAGCCCAGAGGTCCTGCTGTAGGAAGGCTGTATGTGGGGCACTGCCACCGTTAACCCTCCTCGGGCTCTTTTCTTGCAGGTGCCTTTCTCTAACTGCAGCAGGGACTGCCTCCCGGGCACCAGGAAGGGCATCATTGAAGGAGAGCCCACCTGCTGCTTCGAGTGCGTGGACTGCCCCGACGGGGAGTACAGCGATGAAACAGGTAACACCCACAGAGCTGCTCCGGGGCTTGCAGAGGACTGTGCCAGCCCTCTGGGCATCACGTGCAGTTGTGCTGAAGTCGCTTCCCTGCAGTGCTGAGCTGGAGGCTGCCTTGCCGGGGGCTTCACAAAAAGGCTGGAGGGACTTCCGAAAAGCTTACAGGAATTGAGTCCTGTGGTCCTCAGGTCCTGTCTTCTGCTAAGCCTGCTTGTCCCTTCTGCTCTGAGTTAGGAACATTAAGGCAGGGAATCTGAAAAAGGGCTTGCATATAGGAAGCCTCTCAGGCAGCCCAAGAAGAATCCATTGCATTGTAGCAGTAGCTTTTGGTCCTCCAAAAACCTGGAGGAGGGAGATACTCTCTACCCTAGTCCTAAATGTTGTAGTTATCTGTCTGCCTCCATCTTTTCCTCATATTGTCAGGGTTTTATTTCATGCTTTACAAAGAAATAAAGCCCATTGCATCCCTGACTTCACAAGCAGAGAGGAATATTACCATTCATGCAGTCACCAACCACAGCTTCTGTTGGGCAGTGGCAGTGCAAGAGGCCAGAATCTCTGGGTCCTATCAAACACCCATGGACACCTTTTTTTGTTGGTTTCAGTGGGCGCTTGGATCAAGCCACCCAGGTTCTGCAGTGGAGGGAAAAGGTAACCTCAGTTTTAGAACTGGTTGAAAAATTCTGAATTTCCAACACCATTAGTGCTCCCTCGGTGTTGGGTATCTCCAGGGTAACAAAGGCAAGTAAATGCTTTCAGAACAGCTGTCCCCTCCACTCTGCAGAGCACTCAGGATCTCCTCACACCCTCTCCAGCAGCACTGGTCCCAGCACACGCTGCAGACCTTGCCCGAGACAAAAACTTCAGTAAGCTGCTTGCAGATGTTCTCCTCTGGGAGAATTTAATTTGCGTCCTATCAGACAGGAATGATAATTTTTTTGCATGAACATATAGCACTATGGGTTGCTTGGGAGTAGGATTTTCAAATTAAATAGAAGCAATTCTGGTCATGTGTAATAGGGGTCTTTTGGTGTTTTTCACATGATTTTGGGAGCTAGCACTGGTGTGCTGGTGAAATTTGTGGGGCTGACAGGGCGACTGCCTTCTGACTCCACGGTTTCCTGCTGCAGTTTCAGCTGACAGTAATGCTTTTTATTTCCTGTATTTGCCAGTTTTATAGGCATAGAGAGCAGTTTTACAACCAGTCTCATCCAGCTGAGACAGTGATGCTACCGGAGGAGACAATCTGTGTGTCCTCTCACAGCTGTTTCTTCCCACGCTTTGTCTGGCAGCAGTGCTGGTATTCATGCGACGAGAGAGTGAGTTGGTTCAGGTCCCTGGTCTTCCTGAAAACAAACTCTTGGCAGGCTGAGTTCCCAGCTAGAACAAGAAGCCGTATGACCTGTAGGGCTAACACAAAGGGGGCAGGAATGAGCAGCCTTGCGGGAGGAAAGAGATCTGGTTTAGTCCCTTCAGTGGCAGCATGGTCTCTAAGTCAGCTCAAGACAACAGTGAAAGCATTAGAATGCAGTGCTAAATAGTTGCCCCGTCTCTGGTAGAGGTGGTTGAGTTCCCTGCTGTATGAAGCTAGCTCTGCCTTGCCTGCAGTTTGCAATATGCCTCCAGGTAAAAGGCACAAGAAAAATAAAAATGATTGGTTGAATGGATGTAAATGAAATGACATGTGGTGATGGGAGCTCCTGACTGAGCTTTTGCATCAAGTGCAAGTTTTTCACATGAACAGCTTAGGTGATGCAAGCAGTGCTTAGGAAAGCAGTACCATATCAGGTCACCATCCCTCCAGAGCTTGAAATCCTCTGCCCTTGTTAGCTGGGCATTC
>NW_010533974.1:11150-13219 GCF_000687285.1 Phaethon lepturus
TCTGCTCTGGGAGCTATGCTCTGAGTCTCTGTCCATGCTCAGGTGCAAAGATCAGAGAGAGGTTGCTGCTAAAGGAGGTTTCCGAATGTTTGTTCTCAGAACTCACTGCAGCCCGTTGCTATGCCACTGGGATCCCGAAGGCTGTGACTTCCAACTCACTGCTCTCAACCCCTTTCCACTGCCATCAAGGGAGTCATGACCCTCCCCACTGGTGCACAAGATCCGAAGCAGCGGGTCCTTGCCTTTTGATCCTAGCAGCCGTTGGAGACATATGTTGCCATCCCAGCAGGCACAACTGGTTTCATGTAGAGATGGAGGCATCAATTTCTCCTTTGCAAGTACCAGTGGGACGCTTTGCTGGGTGTGGGGAGAGTGATATCATTAAGACACATCTTGCTCTGAACGTTCAAACGTGAAATGAGAGTGTGATGGGAGTCAAGGGCATTGCCTGCCTTCAGGGAACAGCAATTTAAACACTTCTGAGACTCACCTCCATGGAATATGAAATAGGCTCTCGAAGCACTTAAGGAGGCAGGCACGTTTTTCATTTTCTCTGTAATAGAGACAGGCAGGATGTTTCAAATGATGATAAAAGTGTATGAGGTACGAAGACAGACAGAAGCAGATGATAAAAATGAAAGAAAAAGAAGGAGGGAGGGACAGAGCCTGTGTAACAGCCAATAGCAATCAAAGTTTGCAAAGTTTTGCCAAGAAATGGATTCCAAAAACACAAGTGCATGGGCAGGACTTTTTTTTAAGCTGGAACTAAGCTTTGTGTTTTGCTATATAGCCCATCCGAGGCTGGTTGTTTCAGTGTAAAATACTCTGAGACACCAACATATTGTGGCAACCTGCAGATACTGGAAGGGAACATCCCGTGTATTTAAGGTGAAGGCCAGTGCATAGCTGCCATGTATGTCATCCCACATTTCAGCCTCTCATTCCTCTCAAACCTTCTCTCTCCCTGTCGCTTATTTTTTAGATGCAAGTGCCTGTGACAAGTGCCCTGAGGATTACTGGTCCAATGAGAACCACACGTCCTGCATCCCCAAGCAGATAGAGTTCCTGTCCTGGACGGAGCCCTTTGGGATAGCTCTGACTCTCTTTGCTGTGCTGGGAATTTTCCTGACTTCTTTTGTCCTGGGAGTCTTCACCAAATTTCGTAACACACCCATCGTCAAGGCCACAAACCGGGAGCTGTCCTACCTCCTCCTCTTCTCCTTGCTCTGCTGCTTCTCCAGCTCGTTGTTCTTCATTGGCGAGCCCCAGAACTGGACTTGCCGTCTGCGGCAGCCAGCTTTCGGCATCAGCTTTGTCCTCTGCATCTCCTGCATCCTGGTGAAAACCAACCGTGTCCTGCTTGTCTTTGAGGCAAAGATCCCCACAAGCCTCCACCGAAAGTGGTGGGGCCTCAACCTCCAGTTCCTCCTGGTCTTCTTGTGTACATTCGTGCAGATTGTCATCTGTGTGATTTGGCTTTACACAGCCCCACCATCCAGTTACCGAAACCATGAACTGGAGGATGAGATTATCTTCATCACCTGCCATGAAGGCTCCCTGATGGCCCTCGGCTTCCTCATTGGCTACACCTGCCTCCTGGCAGCTATCTGCTTCTTCTTCGCCTTCAAGTCTCGAAAGCTGCCTGAGAACTTTAATGAGGCCAAGTTCATCACCTTTAGCATGCTGATCTTCTTCATCGTCTGGATCTCCTTCATCCCTGCTTACGCCAGCACATATGGCAAGTTTGTCTCTGCCGTGGAGGTGATTGCAATACTGGCTGCCAGCTTTGGGCTCCTGGCCTGCATCTTCTTCAACAAAGTCTACATCATCCTCTTCAAGCCCTCCCGCAACACAATTGAGGAGGTGCGCTGCAGCACAGCCGCACATGCTTTCAAGGTGGCTGCCAGGGCCACACTGAGACGGAGCAATGTGTCACGCAAGCGCTCCAACAGCCTGGGGGGCTCTACTGGCTCCACCCCTTCCTCCTCCATCAGCAGCAAGAGCAACCACGAAGACCCCTTCCCTCTACCCGCCTCTGCCGAGCGGCAGCGGCGGGCAGGGCGCGGGGG
>NW_010533974.1:13250-17512 GCF_000687285.1 Phaethon lepturus
GCGGCAGCGGCAGCAGCAGCGTGGGTGCAAGCAAAAAGTCAGCTTTGGGAGCGGCACGGTCACCCTGTCACTGAGCTTCGAGGAGCCGCAGAAGAACGCCATGGCCAACAGGAACACCAAGCGCAGGAACTCCCTGGAGGCTCAGAACAGCGATGACAGCCTGATGCGCCACCGGGCCCTGCTTCCCCTGCAGAACAGTGAGCCCCTCAGTGCTGAGCCTGCCTTCCAAGCAACTTCCAGCCCGGAGACCAGTTCACAGGAGTCGGTGGTGGGAGACACCAAAGAAGAGGTACCAAGCCCTGAGGCGGAGCCTTCCCTGCCATCGGCTAACTCCCGAAATTTTGTAGGCACTGGAAGTGGCTCTGTCACAGAGAACACAGTACATTCTTAACAAAAGAAGATCATGAAAAGCACACCAGCCCCCAAGAGGAACTGGCTCACCTCTTGCTTATGAATGGGAAAGACACCAAAGACATGCTCCTGTGGCACAGCCCCCCCACACCTTACTGTTAGTGCTGGCAGGGTAACAGACGTGCCTCCAGAGGAAGGACTGTGTCTGGGGAGCCTTGGGCTGAATTTGCATTCACTTTATCGAAACCAGGACATCTCAGAAGGACAAGTGAAGATCACCTCTGGTGGGGCTTAAGCAGAAGTCTGCATGCTGCCTTGCCTCTGTAAGCTTTTCCTGCCAGACTGCAACTCAGCTGACTATGGGAGGCACTAGGCAATTCCATTATACTCTGCTTTTACATTTATGTATAATATTCCTCTTTCCCACTATGTATAATATTCCCTCTTTATCCAGTATATGTGATCTGTAACCATGTGCATCAGGACTCTCAGGCTCTATAAAAGCAAGGTACACGGTTTCACTTGGGGAGAGCACGGTCATGGGGAAAATAAAAAAGGCCCCAACATCCTGCATGCTGTGTACAGCCAAGGGTGTGAACATGTAAAGTATTTAATGTGACAGAGCGCCCTGCTATTTATATTTAGTAATGTCCCAATCTCTCTTTTCTGCCCAGCAGGAAATACAGGACAATACTCTTCATAGACTTCATTGCACTAGACAAGCTACTAGGTTCCTACTGGTTTCCTCCAGCTGACGTAGCTTTAATTCCAGCCTGCCTCCTTTGGTGGAAGGGGAGAAGAGCTTGCAAATCCCCTCCCCAGAGAATGTTGCGAGAGCACAATGAGATGTATCCATGATTGATTATGTCGCTAGTAGTTGTATGCTTAACAAAGTGCTGCTGCTGTAATACTCCACATGGCATACATGGCTAACCCTTTCACACCATAGTCAGTGTTGTGCTTTGCCATATTAATCTGCCTCACAGCTACACAGAGCATTGCGCTAGTCGTGACGATACTGGTGGGCCTGATACACAGCGAATGAAACAAGGTGAAATGGAGGAGTTAGGGATGGAGAAACAGTCCCCAGATGTGGTAATACGATTGCAGGAGCGGGTGAACATTTGAAGTGTGCGTGCTGGTAGAGGACTGGATGAGGAAGACATACAGGCCTGGGCTCTGAGACAGGCAGAAAGACAAAGGGGTAAATTGGATACGTTTTGGCCCCTATAGGCCACCTACTAGGTTATTTCCCTCCTGGCCTATCTTGAAGAGAGGGCATCTAGCACAAGAAGGGTGGACTGTACCTAATGATAAACAATAAGGACTTCAGCAGAAAGCATAGCAGAACTTCATTACTTTTGACGCTTTTCTCACTCCCCCAAAAGCAGATGTAAATTCTCCTGGTTTTGCAAGGTTTGCCTGTTTCTTCTCCATCCATGCTGGAAAGGTTGGAAGTGAGAGAGTCATTAGAAGAGAGATCTGTTGCAGCCTGATGAGAGAAAAAGCGCTCCTCAACAGCATGGCAGGAGGAGGTAGGGTTACTTTGCAGAATCCGAGTCCCAGATCCCATGTGCAAGAAGAAGCATCTGACATGAAGATGTCAGTACCCCCTCCCTCATCAAACAAGAAGGTAGTCTAGACCACTGTGGAAAGGTATACAGCCTGCAGCTTAGTGTCAGCAGAGACGAAAGGACTGTGTGAATGTGTTGGAAAAAATACCACAATTCTCTTGTTACTGTTTTTGCTTGGTTATTCTTTTGCCAGGGCAGGCAAATAAAACTTACAGGTGACATTACTGCATAAAAACTTTGTTTTGCCACATCCACTTGTTGCTGACAAGGGAGAGGAATTTTGTCTCAGAAGAGCAGAAGTCCAGAAATCCAGAACCCCAAGAAGCATGCTATTAAGAAAAGTTATTTTAACCCTTTTGTTGATCTGTTACATTAATCTCAGAGTGGGCTCAAATTTTAATTTCGCATGTAAGAACCAATACAACTTTAACTGTAAGGCCTCCAAATTACAATATTTGATTAAAGCTATGGCACAGCTGGTTAAAAAAAAAAAAAAGAGAGTTTGAAAACACAAATCCTTGTGGCCACAATTTTGGAAACAACATTCCACCTCTGGACCCAGTGAGAGTTGCTCACTGCTTGTGAAAAACCAGGTCCCCTCCCCAGGCTGCTGACTGTGGCCTCTAGGCTTAATTCAGGGTACGGAATTGAGACCTGAGGTCTCCTGAGTCTAAATGCACAAAAGGAGATGGGCACTAGATGGCAGAAAGAGCTAAAAAAAAAATTATGTTACGGACCACCCTCCCAAAAATTTCAGTATATTTTTAGTGCTAGTGAATCATTCCTACAGGCCAAAACCAGTACAGTAGCCCCTGAACTGAAGCTGGTAGCATTGAAAGCATGGAAGTGCTTAACGAATGAAATGAAAACACAGGATACAAACTGAAGACTGTGCATGAACACACACAACATGAGAAACAGAAAGCCATCACTGACTGCTTTGTTTGGAGAAGAATATTCACTGTCTATGCACACAGTAGAGAATGTCGACATTGGGTGTTTTTCATTCTTTGGCTGGTTTTCATTCTTTAGGTGTTTTTTCTTCTTTACATCTACTTAAAAGGAATTTGTACCCTGGCACATGGTGAGGCTCCAACAGCTGCCATAATTTTATAGTGAGAGACCAACCGTGCTCAATACCACACGTGTACCCCGAGCTCTAAGCCTCAAGCTGTGTCAGAGCCGTTGCTGCAGCCTATTCTAGTGACGCACACACTAGATGCAAGGGAACTTCAGTAAAAAAGGACACACACACCCTTTGAAACCAACCCTGGTGTATGTTCTCATCCTGCCAAGTCCAGGAGAAGAGGAAAGTTTGCTCAGACACCTGTCCAAAGGCCTCTGTGTGTCACGCAAGACAATACTGATGTTGGAAAACATCCTTCTGTTGAAAGCTGAAACCTGAAAACCTCCACTGGCATGGCCCACCAGAGGTTGCCCATGGGGAAGCCTGCTCCCACACCCCCCCACGGCTCAAAAACCTACCACATGTGCCAGTGTGGCATTTCCTGAACCATCTGGTAGAGAAGCAACAACAGAGCCTATTGGCTCTGTGGTGGGATTCCCATTGGCAAACTTGGCTGATGGGCAGGGAACTGTCCCAGTGAAGAGCCCAATCCATCCCCACTCTGCTCACAAATTGGGCAGACCTCTACCTGCCCAAAGCCCCCGCAGAGCATTCATTTGCTCTCCACAGAGGAGAGAGATGACACCAGGGGAAAGAAACCCTTCCTCCCCATTCTGTTTCATGCTTCTCACCATGTCCTCCCTGCCAGCACAGGCGGCCCATTCAGTTAAATTTAGGGTTATGTACCACATGTACCAAGGGATGCTGGGAGGTGGGGGGAGGAAGGTAGGCTTTTGTTGTTTTTCCAAGTAATATGGATGTTTAAACCGGGGGGGAATTTAGCTAAAGACCTGAACATTCAGTCTGAAGGCTCACTGGGAGATTTCTCAAAGGCCAGATAGTTCACCACAGCCTTCGGTTTGCTGGCTGAAGAATGGTGAACACAGTGAATGAGGGAGTCCTGTAGAGGGAAACTTTCCACACTGCTAAAGCGAACACGTCACGTAAGTGATGGCTGCTGGAAAACATGACACACTGAAAAAAAGAAAAAAAAGCTGCAGCTCAGAACAGCCCTGTCCTCACGCAGGCTTCCCACAGAGGCGTCACCCGCCGAGGACAGGCTGCAGACCTTCTGTGGATCGTTCTGCTTTGACTGCAACTCTTCCGTTTAGCTTTTTCTTTCCGTCAGCTAGCAGGCTACGGCACGGGAAGCTCTCGGCCGAGCCCGGAGCGCTGCTCCCACTGTGTTGTACTGAACAGTGAATCTCCCC
>NW_010533975.1:0-3917 GCF_000687285.1 Phaethon lepturus
CTCCGGAGCCCTTCGCCTCGGTGGCTTCCAAGACATGTTCTGTCTTCTCTCACTCCCTCCCCTAAACTTCGAGACAGAGAATGTGGCTTAGCTAACCTGGGAGTTGAGAGGGAACATGTGCCTCTCCAGGCAGAATAAACAAAATGTTTGTGTATCCTTGATAACTCAGATCTCGTGTCTAAATATCAACAATGTGGGGAGTTCTGCCATGCTTTCTCACTACCTACCCACTGGACTGTGTCTACAGATAGCAGGTATAGTTTCAGGAGTTGAGAGTCCTGGGTAGCCCGTAGAATTAATCTTTTGTGACTCTGATTAATTACATTTCTGTTGTAGTTACTGGAGCTTATACTTGAGAGATATAGCTCAAATGTTGAATTTACTTTTTTTTTACTGAGATGTATTAAGAGGCAGATGACCAAAATGTCTGTTTGATATTATTCACATAAATTCATCATTAGGCCTTTGAATACACACCCTATCTTCAAAACTTTTCACTCTTCCTGAACTCCACCTGACTTTATGTATAATTTGGTGTTAAAACAGGCGGAAGTGTTTTAACAGAAGATCTGTCCTTCTGTAAGTATGTCAGGAAATATATTTCTTTTCAGGTTCATAGGTAACTTCACAATTAAACAGTTTTAGTGAATACTATTAGACAGACTAGAATGGTCACTGTCAACCCTGCTGTCATGGTTTAGCCCCAGCCAGCAACTAAGCACCACTGTCACGGCCCAAAAGGAACCGTTTAGGATGACCTCCCTCCCCTTGGGACCAACGACCAGGTTCGTGATTCCCCTGGACAGAATTAAGGTGGAACGACACCAGCCAACCAATTTAAGAATTTAATAGTACAAAAATGCAAGACATGAGGTTCCATGGAATAACTCAATGGTAGCTACTCTAACTACCAACAAGTCCTGTGCAACAAGTGTTTCACAATTTGACAAAGAGGCAAGGAGAAAGAGAGAGAGACAGAGAAGATATCACCACCCATGGATCCAGCGGCATCCTGTTGGTCCTCTTGATTCTTGTTGTGCCTTGGTGGCGGGGGTCCCCCTCAGCCACTGTAAGCACTGTTTTTTATACTTTTTAGTCCCGCCTTTTTCACTTCTGTTGCCCGAGGAAATGACATGTTCTTAGTGCCCAGCAGCACATTCTTGCCCACGCGACGACCCTGTTGTGTCTCGCAGTGTGCCCAGGTGGCCAAGAAGGCCAACAGCGTCCTGGCCTGTATCAGAAATAGTGTGGCCAGCAGGAGTAGGGAAGTGATTGTGCCCCTGTACTCGGCACTGGTGAGGCCGCACCTCGACTACTGTGTTCAGTTTTGGGCCTCTCAATCCAAGAAGGACGTTGAGGTGCTTGAGTGTGTGCAAAGAAGGGCAACAAAGCTGGTGAGGAGTCTGGAGAACAATTCTTAAAAGAAGTAGCTGAGGGCTGAGGGAACTGGGGTTGTTTCTTCTGGAGAAGAGGAGGCTGAGGGGAGACCTTATTGCTCTCTACAACTCCCTGAAAGGGAGTTGTGGCGACATGGGTGTTGGCCTCTTCTCCCAAGTAACTAGTGATAGGACGAGAGGAAATGGCCTCAAGTTGCACCAGGGGAGGTTTAGATTGGATATTAGGAAAAATTTCTTCACTGAGAGAGTGGTCACGCAGGCACAGTCTGCCCAGGGAGGTGGTGGAGTCACCATCATTGGAGGTGTTCAAGGAACGTGTGGATGTGTCACTTTGGGACATGGTTTGGTGGGCATGGTGGTGTGTTGGGTTGATGGTTGGACTTGAAGATCTTAAAGGTCTGTTCCAACCTTAATGATTCTGTGATTCTGTGATACTTAGCAACATCTCAAAACATCAGCATGTTTTCAACATTTTCTCATCCCAAATCCAAAACAGTGCCTCACCCTAGCTTCTGTGAAGAAAACTGTGTCCTGGAACCAGGACACCTGCATAACATCTTGCATGCTGTATAGTTATGATTGTTTGTAACATTGACAATTAATTTGTGGTGATAATATTTAACAAAGGATGATTTTGCCAGCTGCAATCAAAGTTATTCCCTATCCTCCCTACCACTACCACTTCCTTCCAACCTGTATCATGAGGTCTTTATCATCTCAAAGTGATGTTAGAAATAAGCAGATGGGACATAATTTTAATATCGTATCTGAAGGATGACATCTTCTGGTAGTGCAACTGCCCTCCTAATATTGGACCTTGACATCAATATATTCCAGAAACGCACTCCCGGTTTGAGATTCCCTCTGTATGCCCTTGTTGTAAGTCTTTTGGTTACTACCTCCTTTATACACAGTTGCATCATGACAGTTAAAATTGACATTTCAAAAGCTAAGGAGATTTTGCATAATAGGGCCCCTCTTGTCATTCTTCATTTCATTGAAGCCAGCTTTCATACTTATTTGCTGCATTTTCATTATGTAGTTGATCATGCAGCACACCCAGTGCAGAAGGTCTCTTCCTTCCCGTAGCAAGGTACCAGAGTAACACTCAGGGCCAGAGAGTTATTCTTGCACAGGATACAGAAAAGTCTTTTATTAATTGGGGCTATAAAGCCTATACCAAACAATGAGTTTAACACAGTGCGATAACCAGGTTACTACGAACGGTAGTAACAAACCACAACAGAAGTCCCTGATCAGTAAGGATTTATGCTTACATTCCTTTATGACACCAACATACTGACCAGGATGTGAAGAGAAGATAGAGCTAGGGGTGAGGTTTTTTCCTACTTATTGCATAGCTGGGGGCATTTCTCAGGAAGATTTGTCCTTCCCCTTTACATTTCTGTGAAAGTCGTCATGTGTTAGGAAGCAGCTCCCTCAGGAACAACCTAACTCTTCCAAGGCATATTTCTTTGTATTGATATGTATACTGGGATTTTTCCAGGTTATTTATAAAAATGCTCAGGCAAATATAATCAGTCCCTTAAACACTCTGCCAGAGATGTTCTTGCTTAACAATTTATGGTTAAAAAATTAATTTTGATGTATGGCAAGATAAGTAAAAATCTAAATATACACCATTTAACCAAATTATTTTGTGGTCCCAAACCAAGTGTCCCTCAAAGTTCCCACGACATCATGTAAACACTATTACTTTTCCAAGCAATCTTTAGTATTTTTGAAAAAACAAGCAGAAGAAAGTGGTAGATAAATCTAGTTTTACATGATCCATTTTACATATATTAATTACCATTACTTATTCTATTTACTTTAATCCTTTAGTAGTCAAGTCCAGTCAGCTATTGACCTCAGGATTAATGCTGGACTGACAAAACTGTAATTATCCAGGTAACACATCTTTATTTTCTTCTAATTTAATAGAAAATACTCAGTGTTCCCACTTTTCATCCAGAGTTTCACAATGGCAAGTTTTTTTTCTATTTAAAGTTCAAGTGTTTGGACATACATAATTAGTGGATATGCTTTCTCCATGGGAATGAGATTTCATTTAAAGAAAAAGTTTCAGGTCTTTCAATGGACCAGAACTCAACTATGGATGTTCAAATACATCCCAAAATCTCAAAAAGGCAAACAAACAGCAAAGAAACTTAGTAAGTAATCATTTATTTTTATATAAAGAGAATGACATATATATTGTAGAGAAATTATAAATATATTATATTTTATATATTATAGATGTGGTTTGGGCTTTTTCTAAGACTTATCATTAAAAAAATAAGAATTATCAATTCTGCCGTGTGTTACTATGAAATAAGAATCAAGACCTTATATACCATGTTGTCTTTACCTTCTGTTTTTGTAAATGATGCATTTTTTAGTTGCTGCTACTAATCCATGTGTCCTTTCTATTACTTTCTACATCAATTGCCTGAACAGACTGTGGAATATAATCTGGAATTTTTTACCTCTGTCTCACTCTACACATCTCATCTAACA
>NW_010533976.1:0-6573 GCF_000687285.1 Phaethon lepturus
AGTGATTCTGTGATTCTGTGATTCTGTAAGCAGAGGCAAGTAAATAAATAAAACAAATTAAAGCGTACCTAGGTAGTTTTCTGCACATTATTTAAAAGTCATTATTCATTTTAGATATTCTTTCTGATAAAAGTACTTTACACCTCTGATGTTTCCTATAGTAGTAGCAAAGCCATGAAGTAGCCATGAACTACTCACATTATGCAACATGAGAGAGTAATTTTAGTGGTCTGCTGAGGCCTTCAATTTCTGAAACCCAGTTTTATCACATACATTCCCTGACAACTGGGTTCCATTTTCCTCGGTCAAAATACAGAACTATTTGATTGTATTTTAGAATTAGTTGTGTTAACCTGTACTTTGAGAGCAGTCACAGTATTAAATGATAGATACCCATTAAAAGGAGCAAGTCTGATTCATTGAATCCTTTATACAACATTTTTGCAAAAAATTTAAACATGATTTTGAGAAGTAGAAAATGGACCAGTCCAGTGATATCTGTCATTACTCATTTTTCATATACTCAAAGTGATTATTCATTACTCAAAAATGACATAGTTAAATGCTAAGTCTTGCTAAAATATTGATCATAATATGTAGGGGCATATAATTTATCAGAATCAAGTGAAATATGTTTTCCTCAGCGAGATGATGAAAGCTTGTCTCATTACAGCATTATTTCTACTGAAGTTTCCACCATTAGTTAGTTTAATGACTCTGTGAACATTTTAATTGAGAAGATCCCTGGGTAAGTTGCCCGTTGAAGACACATGGATGAGTTTAGGTTCGGGAATGAGACAAATGTGCAGTCAGCTGTGCTCAGCCTGAGAGCGCAGGCAGAAGGCAGAGAACCAGCTACAAGAAAATACCCAGATCAGGAGGGGCAGAAAGACTTGGAGGGGAAAAGGTGAGGAGAGCTAGGAGACGTGAAAGGACATGACTTGCTGGTGAGAATACTTGGGCTGGCAATGTGTTATACAGACACCTGTTCACTTGAATTGTTCTCACCCTCCCCAAAAATCCACTGAGGCCAGTGGAAAACTACATTGACCTTTGAGAATCAAGCCCGATAAGAAAAGGTAAACATTGCTATTACAAGCCTTGGTTTCACTCTGAATTTTCTGAAATTCTACTTTGCAAAAGAGAACAAATTAACCAGCAATCTTTCATCATCCCTTACCTGCACACAATAATTCACATACATTCAAAGGAAAAATCAAACACTTTTTAACATCAGCTACATGTACATGAGATGAGCTACATATAGAGATATATATGTTTATCTCTGCCCAATCAAGTGGTGCTCCGCTGCCTTACCTGAGGATGTCAGCTGGGTCTTTATCAGCTTGTCAATGAAGTCTTGTATTTCAGTAGTGTGACACCAAAACCCTGATATCAAAATATTTTGTGGCTAATTTTGTTCTTGTTACTGCTAAATTAAGGAAAGTGTTGCTACAGGAGACTATGCTCTGCATCAGTAGCACAGTAGCATTCCCACCTGTATGTGCATTTCTCTGAAAACAGAGTACTCTAGGGAGAAAATGGACACAAGTATGCTTATTTAATAAGAAAAATACCAGAATGGAGGAAGACATTTTTATTTCTGATTCACAGCTACAGAAATAGAAGCCAAGAAGAGCTTGAGTGATTTGCCTGAAGTCACATTTCATTGGGTTTGTGTGGCGAGGTTTTGGTAGCAGAGGGGCTGCAAGGGCGGCTTCTGTGAAAAGATGCCAGAAGCTTCCTCTGTGTCTGATAGAGCCAGTGGCAGCTGGCTACAAGATGGACCCGCTGCTGGCCAAGGCCGAGCCCATCAGAGATAGTGGTAGCACTTCTGGGATAACAGAGTTAAAAAGAGGAAACCCAGCCCCTGCACAACTGCAGCTGGAGAGAGGAGTGAGAATATGTGAGAGAAACAACTCTGCAGCCACCAAGGTCAGAGCAGAAGGAGGGGCAGGAGGTGCATCAGGCGCTGGAGCAGAGATTCCCCTGAAGTCCATGGTGAGGCCGGCTGTGACCCTGTGGCCCGTGAAGCTCCATGGTGGAGCAATTCTCCATCTGCAGCCCATGGAGGACCCCATGCTGGAGCAGGTGGATGTGCTTGAAGGAGGCTGTGACCTTGTGGGAAGACCACACTGGAAGAGGTCTTCTGGCAGGACCTGTGACCCTGTGGGACACCCACGCTGGAGCAGTTTGTTCCTGAAGGGTACCAGCCCATGGGAGGGACCCTGGCTGGAGCAGTTCATGAAGAGCTACAGCCCATGGGAAGGACTCGTTGGAGAAGTTTATGGAGGACTGTCTCCGGTGGGAGGATCCCACGCTGGAGCAGGGGAAGACTGTGAGGAGTCCTCCCCCTGAGGAGGAAGGAGCGGCAGAGACAAGGTGTGATGAACTGACCACAGCCCCCATTCCCCGTCCCCTGTGCTGCTGGGGGAAGGTGGTAGAGAATTCAGGAGTAAAGTTAAGCCTGGGAAGAAGGGAGGGCTGGGAGGAAGGTGTTTTTAAGATTTGGTTTTATTTCTCATTACTGTGCTCTGATTTGATTGGTAATAAATTAAATTTCCACAAGTTGAGTCTGTTTTTTGCCTGTGACGGTAACTGGTGAGTGATCTTCCTGTCCTCATCTCGACCCACGAGCCTTTCATTGTATTTTCTCTCCCCTGTCGAGCTGAGGAGGGGAGCGATAGAGCAGCTTTGGTGGGCACCTGGTGTGAAGCCAGGGTCAATCCACCACATGTGTAGTTCTGTGTATTTTAGTCTGGATGTCAGATCATAAGACTAAACTGTTAGCTCAGTCTCCTTTCAGTCGCTGCTGATATCAGGCAACCCCACAGGATTTATGCTTTGAACACCCATAAGTTACTTTAGAAAATGTAAGACATGGAAGTTGGGGATCTTTGAGTGCAGTCTACCTTCTTCAGTCATTAACTTGCCTTAATTGAAAGATCTTTAACTTGGGACCATATATTTTTGTAGCTGTCTACAGTGTCCAGCACAAGAGTCCTTGATCCTGGCCGTGTTCCCTCTGTACAGCTCTCGGAGAGCTGTAATTACTGAACATGAGAACTAGTGTCTTTTGTAGAAACTGATCCAGGGCACAGACAGCTGATGGAAAGCAAGTGAGCTACTGAAGCATAACTAATTACCGTCACCCCCCCTCCCCCCGAAAGACCAGAAAAAAGAGGTACTTGGAAACACCGTAAGGGGCTCAACAACTCAAACATCTCACATGTAATTTTGTGCTATATGCACGACAGGTTACATTCTCCTTCTGAGGCCTTTTACGAGACAGCCTCAGATATTATGTGCTGAAGTTACTAATCCGGGGCCAAATATACATTAGCCCTCGGCAAATGGTTACCCAGAGAAATGCAATGGGACTAACTGAATGGGCCAGTAAGTTTTGGCTCCGTGGAGGCATTGCTGCCACAGAGTATCCCTCACTTATGAATAGAAATAGCAGAGAAAAGCATAATAGTTTAAAAATATCATTTCTATTATGAAAAAAATGAAAGAGGATGAATCTCTGAATATTTCTCAGAATACCATTTTATTAGATACATCCCAACCTGGAAAGCTTAAGCCTAGGAAAAAAAAAAATTCAACATGGTAGGATTGATTCTAAACAATCTCACATTTCACATAAAGAAAATGAAGTGTTTCACGTAAACACTTCATGAGCAAGATGATTTACATTATTTTTACTTTGTTTCTGATTATTGGAAATAAAAACATATAACCCTGCATTCATTTCTTAGTTGCTCTGTAGCACCTTTGCTGAACCTTTCTATGAAATCATACACATGCAAGATCAAACCAGAGAGATGGGAAGTAGAATGTTCTTCATTATGGCAAGTACAGCTCATCTCCTCCTCCACAACACAATTTATTAGTATCTAATAGAATTGTAATGTTTCTCATTCTACATTTTTACAGCTGCATCAAAATATTAAAGTGTGAATTGCAATTAAACTCACACAGTGCTCTTAGCATAATTTCCCTTGTATTAATACTTAGCAAACCAAGTTATTGGTGTAATATTACTCTTGATACTGGTTGTCATAAAGGGATAAAGCCTCCAAATAGTAATAAAGTATATTTTACTGTAGAGAGAGCAGCATTATAAAAAAAAAAAACCAACATTATGCTACTGGAGTTGTTAATTTCTGTGGAAGGGTGTGGGAAGAGAAAGGCTTCTGACTCCTTAAATTATAGTTTGCAGGTTAGTACACCAACTCACTTAATATCTCTAACCAGTTAATTTGCTTGCCTTCTGAAAGCACCCATGTGCAAGGAAATGCTAGTGCACTCCAGGGATGATTCTAAGATTGATTGCTTGGCTCTAGTCACCGATAACGGTATGTATTCTGCTAAGCTCTATTTTACATGCGTCTAAAATATTTTTAGATTTTAGAGGGAAAAATGGAGGGGCAATAGTTGTTTCCGATAACCTCAATTTATGAGTGTGTGGTCTGTTTGCAGAATTTTGAAGCAGAAGTGCTAAACTACTACTTGCAAATGGCAATAGGTACATTAACCTAGGGATAGAGCAATTGCAGGTGTGATACGCTTATGTAACTCATTAGGAAGCTTGGAAGTTACTTTTTGTATTTTCCAGCTGCTCCTTAGATTTGCAGCTGGCTGTAGCTTTTTGTGGTTTATAGTTCAGAATTGAGCTCATGGAAGAAATGAAGAGGCTTAATGTTTGCTTATGGAGGGAAAAAAACCAACAACAAAGCAGCTGAATTAAATGCCATTAAATGGACATGACTTTGGTAGGATTGCCTGAGCTGGATAGTTCTATAAACGCATCTGAAAGTATAACTTAAATGTCAAGGTTTAAGTTGTTGCTGCTTCTTTTAAAAACTCACCAGGTAAAGCAAGCTGTTTTATAGTCTGAGTGCTGACCCATAGTGTAATCAGAAACGGAGCTGCAGTATGGGTCAACAGGTTTCATCAGATTTTGCCTGGTTACTCAAGGGCTGGAAGCAATGAAGACTTGGCCGTGCTGCAACCAAAAGCCTGGTGAGCTTGTGCAGTCTGTTCTGTAAATCACGTAATGAAAACACCAGATCATTTTATTAAGTTAACAATAAAATCCCAGTCTCAGGGTGATGCTGAAGGAGGTGTTGAAAAATATTATCTTGATTTATTTCAGATAGGCTCATGGTTCTGCTAACATCCAGTGTGTCTTACTGATAAAGGACCCTCTTGACTGTTGCCCTCCAATCTGCAAAGTCATTTCTGTCAGTGGGGATTTCTCTCCCTTCCAGATGAAGAGTCCCTTTGCAGTAGGATTAAAGACTGCTGGGTAGGGAAGTGGTAAATCTGTGAATGGATGCCCAGATTCTGGTCCATGCACAGTGCAACACAACATCATGGAGCAAAATATAAATAAAGCAAACCTTCCAAAGCTGCCGCAAGCTCCAGTCCCACCTGTCATTGATGTCAGATTGTTTTTAACAGCATAGGCTTCTGTCTGCGACAATCACTGGTAATAGATCCTCTGATCTGGGTAGGCTGAACATGAGGCTTCTGCATCACAGCCCACAGAATTAACGCTGTTTGTAGTGTCTGGGATTTGCTGTGTCATTCATGAACTGCCAAGATAACTGCATCATTGCAATGTGTCACACATTTCATATTTTTCCTCCTCTTTCCTTCTCCCTTCCTTCTATTGTATTTATCTCCCATAAGTTTAAACTCTCCTGCCTAAGCCACCAGCTACCAGCATAGAACAAAATACTTGAATATGATGAAAAGGCCATTAATTGCCACCAGCCTGACCTGCCATCACAGGCTGCCTGCCTCCTCACTCCGCATGGGGAGGTTAATCTCCTAACTCTGTGCTGCTGTACCCAGTAAAATAATCCCTCCCGAGCAACGGCAATGGTGGCATTACTTTTGCTAATGAAGCTATGAGAACTTTGTGAGGTGAAGACTATAAAAGCAATATGGTGACAGTCTGTATAAAAAAGTGGTTTAGTGTTCAAGGGTCTAACCCAAAGCCTATTTAAATACAGTAGAAGTTTCAAATGTGGCCCCTAATATCTTGAGCACATCTTAGAAAGACCTCGAGAACCCAGGTCTGGGGCAAGGTTTACTCATCTAAGTCTGGCTGAAAGTAAAATTCTCCATTCCTTCCTCTATTCCTCATGGCACATTTCCTAACAGTATAATTTACAGGAAAATGATCAAAATATTGTTAAGAAATGTCAGTACTCACAGTCAAGTTCCTTTCAGAAATATAAGCAGTGTGTGGCAGGCATAATAAAGTCATGATTAGGCATGTCCTTTAAATCAAAGGAAAGGGAGGCAAAGTAGATGTGCCCTATTCCATCTCTGAACAAGCTCTTTGCGTGACCGTGAGCAAGTACCTAACTAGCAAATGCCCAGGCATAACTCAATTCTTTAATGCTTGTAAAGATATTTGTACTTCTGCACTACCCAGCAATAGCAATAACATCATCATTTTCTCCCTGCACATCAGGGGTCACTGACAAGCTGGCCCGGAGAAGCAGGCTGCCGCAGCCGCTTCCGGGCTCCGCCCGGCTTCCGGGCCGAGCAGAGGCA
>NW_010533976.1:6604-16980 GCF_000687285.1 Phaethon lepturus
CTGAACCGCAGAGCACGAGAACAAGGCTGATATGATCCTTGACATTAACGGTGGTCACAGTTACTCCAGAGTTAGATCTGGTTTTACCCTGGGAAATGAAGAATGACAAAGACCTAGAAGAAAGGCACCAGAACAAGAGTCATAATACTAAAGAAATGAGTTCTGCATGGGCACCACCAGTTCTCCTCAGGCCCCTCCCAGCCATGTTTCTGCTTGCAAGCCCCCACACACAAACCGAGGCAGACACATATGCGAGAAGTGATCCATTTGTCCTGTGATAACTTTACTCTAATCAGCCATATATCCTTGGCAGCTAGGACTACATCTGAAAAGCAAAAGGTGTTCTTCTTTGCTTTCTGTTTTCCTACAAAGAAATAATAACATGGCCTCTGTAGAAAATGCACTTGATAAATGAATTTGAGTAACACCAGGAGTTTTCTGAAACAAAAATAGGTTACCAGTTTTTTGTTTATTGTTTATTAAAATAGTTTAATAGTGAGTACAAAAGCAACTGAGAAAAAAAATTGTATGCTAAGATAATCAAGCACATCTCTGTATGTAGCACTAGGTTTTTGTGTTGACTGCTTCACATCCTGAATGAAAAAGCCCACGAGACAACTGAAAGGGGTGAGCCCTCATGGGGCATTATTCCAGGGAGTTATTCCTGGCTTACTTCCAGAAAAGACACTCCCAGGGTGGATATTTCTATTCCAGAACAAAAGTGTCTCATTTTGGATTCCTTTAGCCTTTTTAGAAACAATAGCTCACCTGTTATATTTGGCGCATTCTGCCAAATCCACTTCCCTGGGTAGACACCCCCTTTATTGTGTGGGACTTATTCTTAGATCCAGGTGAAATGTTATGTGACCAATCTAGACAAGAATTAAAGGAAAATGTGTGCATGAAGTACTGAATATATATAGCACTTGTCAGAGATGCCATCGAGTTGGAGATCTTAACTGCAGTCCCAGCCTAGGACCAGTGGATGGAGAGATGCAGAAGCTTTAGTTTATCTTCTGGCAAGACCACCATGTATATTATATGCATATACCATTAGCAAGCCAGCCACAAAACAGGTACCAGCGAGTGTTTTAGACAAGGAAGCTCCTGATCTTCAGACACTGTAAAGGAGTGGGGTCAATCCCATCAAAGGGTTCTTTGTGAGCCTGTTTCTTTCTCAAAACAAGTCCTGCAAATCCTAAATCCACCTATGTCTAGATTGCCAGATTTGAAGCAGATACCAGATTGTTTTACTTCCCAAGTTTGGACATAACAAACACACAAAAATCCCCAAACACACCCAAAACCACAAGATAACACACATGGGAGCTGTGAGCTTTTCTTAAAGCTGAAACGATTCTTTATGAAATAAAATATTGCTGTTAGCCCACCCTTGCTGTAAATATAATCAGTGCCAAAAGGTACATTGGCTTTCCTAGCCCCATTTGTCCAGCTCAGTCATAAAACTGTAAAGAAGCCAAAGCCTAGATGCCAGCTAAAACTGTGGTAAAGCCAAAGGTAAGGACTAGATTGTGCTGTTCTACCTGGTGGAAAGAGATCATAAAGGCACCCAAAAGGGATTTGACTTATAGACAAGGTGACAATATTTCTGAAATAAAAGACTGGAATACTTTCATAGTGACTTTTTTAGGGTCGTATAAAAAACAAAATACCCATTTACAAAAGATGCGTGCTGGTGATGTTATTGCCAGCTCGCGAGGCGATAGCTACACTTGCATATTACTTATAGTGTAGGTTTATTTCCAGACACTGAGTGTTCTGGAGACATTTATCATATGCTGCCGAACAACTAATGTTAACATCCACTTTGAGCAAAGGAACAGCTTTAAATGTCTGCACTGATCCAACTTTTTCTCTCTTCACTCCTCTGTTCAGCAGACAGAACACTTGTTCCGCTGGACTGTTTATTCCTGGCAAACATGGAACAAATTCTTCTCAGCCTTGGAAAAAGAGCAGCCTGTAGTTATTAAAACAGAAAGAGAAGCAAAATAAGAAAACTGGGTCACTGAGGTGTCAGCAAAAAGAAATTGCTGGAATGTCATGAAAGAAAAGAGAAAAAAATCCAGATTGTCCCAAGTTTTGTTGCAGAAGAGACAAGCAGGAAAGATCTTCAAAAGGAGGTAGGGATTACAGTGCTACACTGTGACTTCTCTGAGCTTCCAAAGGGCTGGCAAATCCACTAGCTCATGACCAGAAATAAAGAGCAGTTACAGCTGGGCAATGGCAAATGGATTCCTGTAGACATATAAACTTCTATGCTGATGCCTCCCAGCAAAGAACAGAAGCTGGACTGGTGGGTTTCCAATGTAAACTCATATTGTCTGTTTAATTCTGGTTTTATTTAAAGCCTCTGTCCTTTATGTGGCATTAACTTTAATGTAATATTGAAGACTTTGTTTTTTAATAGCATCCTAAGTGTAAATGTAGTAGTTATATAATAATAACAACAAATCAAGAATGTACTAGAGTCACTGCAATAACTAATAATAATGTTAAGACACAGTCTATGATGCATCTAAAGTTCAGTACCTTAGAGAGTTAATTAAGTCCTAAGTTAATTGGCAATGATCTTATTTCTAGACAGGAAATGCAGCCAATTATCTTGTTTATGCTTAAACAAGTAACTGAGGTCATAACAAGACTTTTTTGGGTATTATTGATTGATTCGTAATTTCTTAATTAATTTTGATTGACTTTTAAAGTATCTTGCTTCTTGACCTAATTCTTTGCTTCTAGGGAGATGAGATGAAGCTACTAACATGATTGGTGGTGAAGTCACAATCACCATTTTCATTGCATAAAATGTGTAGTTTTCATAACTCCACTGTACTTTTAAGATGCTATACTACTACAGATAAAGCTTTTGTGGCAAAGTGCATATCAACTTACTGTTTTCATAACATCGTGCCTACCTTTACTAGTCATAAGGTACACCCAGTAACATCAGCCATGCCAAGTTACATTAAATCATTCAGATGAGCACTTCTACGTCAGTTCGTGTGTTCCTACTGTTAATTGTACAAACATTACCATCTTATTGCATCAGGAAATTATGACCTTTTAAAAATAGTTAATGGATAAGTATAGGAAAACAAACCCAAGTAGTTTTTTCCAGATTAGAATTATGGGGAAGAAAACTGGTCCTTTACAAGGTAACTTTGTTCCATGACAGCTTGCTCAGCAGCTTGAACCTTTTTTAATTGCAAGTGACTTCTCCCATCACAGCCTTATCCAGAACCATCCAACAGTACATCAGTTATTACATAGACTTAGAAAATTGAGCATAGTGTTAAAATTCAGCTCATGGGAAAGAACAGGCCAAAAAGGACCTTTAGCTCACATCATCTCCAGTGAATAACTTCTTTAGCTGCACAGTCACATAGTATTGGATGAAATTATCGACTCATTTACCTTGTCTTCTACTGTTTTAGACCAGGATATAGGTACAGAGCAGTAAAATGTCAGTGGTGATGATGGGTGACAGTGCATGGGGATGCATCTGCCTAGGAAAGTCAGAGCAGGACGAAGTAGGTAGCAGTGCCGCTGCTGCCCTAAGTTCCCATGCCCCCGTGGGAGACCCCCTTACCAGCGCTGCTAATGCACCTCCTGCCAGCAGAGCCCCGAGGGGTGGGTCACACCAGCTGTACTTTCTGTTCCATGTAGACTGGTTTGGGTAAGCTAGATGGCCTCCCTGTAAGGAGGCATATTAATCCAGAGATAATTAAAGGCCACAAATTATATGCAGGAAATTCATTTCTGACAGAGTCAGAGGGGAAAAATCACTTCCAGGAGGACAAAGGGTTTGAACTGAGAAAAAGTAACAAGACTTTTAAAAACAGAAGTGCAAATTGAAATAATAGGGCTTTATAAAAGGCCAGAGAAGTACGGATATGACCATAGTTCAAACCACCATGACCCAGGCAGCAAATGATATAAAATTGACACTACTTTTCTGGTGTAGATACGGAGCAGTCCCAGAATAGTATAAACACTTTCCTTCTTTATCTCCCTCCCCGCTTCAAGAGCAGTCCTTTTTTTCTCATTTAAATAATCCCACAGTTTGGGAATTAATTGACAAACCCAGGATTTTTTCTTCCCTTGTGTGAATGGGCCTGTTCTCACTTAAACAAAATATTTTGGCAATTTAGAAATTATTCTTTACATTGATGCAAAACTCTTCTACTTAATTATGTTTTATTCCATTGCTGGAGTTTTCTATTCTCTTCAAGTCCTACTTCAGTATCCCTTGAGTACCACTATTTCATGCTATTCTGATTTTGAGCCATGTGATTTGTAGCAAAGCATTAATTTTCAGTTTTATCAGATATTCAGTGTTGAACATGGCAGCTAGCTCAGTACTTCCCCAGCACCACCTGTCTCTCCAATAATGGAAGGTGGAAGTTATCTTTCGGATAAAAACTTTCCTTATAAGAATCATATGGGCTGATTTACCATACCTGTCTCCTCCTACAGAGTTAGCACTGATTTCCTAGCTCAAACTACTCCCAAAACTTGCAGCATTTTGGAGGTAGCCACTCCAACACTGACAGAACATTTATTGACGTACACTGTGATTTAGTCCAGGGCCTCGTTTGCTTTGTACATAGTTTCACCTCGGGAGAATCATAGGACCAGTTCTAGTTTGAAACACTATCTAATCTGGAAAGCAAGTCCATCCATTTAGGGAACTAAACCAAGGTATGATGGCCCTAGTAGTGTTGTGGGAGGTTTCAGGAACAAACATGAAAATTTTATAAAGAAAAGCTTATTTTTTGTCCTACTTACTACCATTTTCCCTACTCTTAATGCTGTACCTGTCACAATGGTGTCCTTGAAGCTTGAGAATCTGCTATGAGCACACCTACCTTTTCTTTCCACAGCTGGAGCTGAATTTTTTAAGTACTCAGGGTGAATGTTTGTTTCACTGGAAAATGAGAGTGCTTCTTTGCTTATATTTTCAGATCTTGTGGTACAAACATCTTCCACTAACAATCTGCTCCCTATTCACCTGACACAGGGGGGACCCCCTACATTCCAGTAGCAAGTCTACACCTCTCCCTGCTACCCCACCCCCACTTTGCCAGGAATTCTGCTTTTCCTATAGTTCAAAGGAAATTAAGAGCCAGTGTTTTGGGGTGGCCCTATCTGTAACTTCATTTTGTGCTATTAGAGACAACTAAATCTCCTTTATCTAGGCTAGAAAAATCTTATAAAACTCTCAAGGTTTAAAAACCAAAATGACTCAGAGTAATCTACAGTTTTAAGAATAAAATATACTTTTTAAAAAGTCCTAATAATAAAGTCTTCTTTCATGCTAGATAAGACCCAGGACACATAGATAATGAGTGGTTATCAAGATTTTATTTTTATATTTTTGATATAAAAGTTCAATATATAAGATATTTAACTCCCTTTAAGCAGACTGAAATAATTCCTTAAGTAGAATGACTAGAGAAAAATCCTTCTCAATTTTATCCACAGGTATAAAGCCTGACCTCGGATATATATGTGCCATGCAATACATGGCAAAGCAGAGGAGCCCAGACTAGCACAGGGAATCCAGATCCATGCCTCAGGGGTGTCAACTGCACCACTCAGCTTGGTGTCATCTGCAAACTTGCTGAGGGTGCACTCAATACTGCTGTGTCATTGATGAAGATATTAAACAGCACTGGCCCCTGAGGGCCACCAGTCGTCACTGATCTCCATTTGGACATTGAGCCATTGACCACTACCCTCTGGATGTGATCAGCCAGCCAATTCCTCATCCACCAAACAGTCCACCCATCAAATCCATATCTGTGCAATTTGGAGGGAAGGATGCTGTGGAGGACCATGTTAAAGGCCTTACAGAAGTCCAGATAGGTGACATTGGTAGCCCATATCTGCTGATGTGGTCACTCCATTATAGAAGGCCACTAGGTTGATTAGGCAGGACTTGCCCTTGGTGAAGCCATGCTGGCTGTCTCAAGTCACCTCTGTCCTCCATGTGCCTTAGCACAGCTTCTAGGAGGATCCGTTCCATGATCTTCACAGGCACAGAGGTGAGGCTGACAGGTCGGTAGTTCCCAGGGTCCTCCTTTCAACCCTTTTTAAAAATGGGTGCTATGTTTCCCTTTTTCCAGTCTGCAGGGACTTCACCTGACTGCCAGGACTTTTCAGATATCATGGAGATTGGCTTGGCAATCAGCCAATTCCCTCAGGACTCTGGGGTGCATCTTGTCAGGTGCCATAGACTTGTGCATGTTCAGGTTCCTCAGGTGGTCAGGAACCTGATCTACTCCTACAGGGGAGGGACTTTGCTCCTCCAGTCCCTTTCCTGCAGTCCATCCACTCGAGAGCTGTGGGAATAGTGAAGGTGTGCCAGTGAAGACTGAGGCAAAGAAGTTGTTGAATATCTCATCCTTCTCATCCATTCTTACCAGTTTGCCAGTCTTGCTCATCAAGGGGGGTACACTTTCTTTGACCTTCTTTTTCTGGTTGACATGCCTATAGAAGCCCTTCTTACTCTTCTTTGCATCCCTTGCCAAGTTCAGCTGCAGCCGAGCCTTGGCCTTCCTGACCCCACCCCTACAAAACCGGGCAGCATCCCTGTACTCATCCCAGAATACTTGTCCCTGCTGCCAGTGCCTGTGAAGTTTCTTCTTGCCCTTTAGTTTGCCCAGCAGGTCTCCACTCAGCCATGCTGGTCTCTTGCCTTCCTTTCCTGATTTCTTACACCTGGGGATCAAGAGCTCTTGTGCTCTATGGAAAGTGTCCTTAAAGATCTGGCAGCTCTGTTCTGCTCCCTTGTCCCTGAGGGCAGTTTCCCAGGGGGTCCTATTGACTAATCCTGTGAAGAGCTGGAAGTTTGCTTTCCTAAAATTGAGGGTCTTGACTTTATTCTTTGCCTGACCCATATCCTTTACGACTTTGAACTCCACCAGTGCATGATCACTGCAGCCCAGGCTGCCTCCAATCTTGAAGTCACCAGTTAGTTCACTTGCATTGGTGATCATCAGGTCCAGTATCACATCCCCTCTGGTAGGACTATTACCTGGCTTAAGAAGTTATCCTCCATGCATTCCAGAAATTATCTGGATTGCCTGCAGTTCGCCATGCTACTTTTCCAGCAGATGCTGGTGTTTCCACATGATGCTGGTTGTGTTTTCACTGGTGGAACTGGGAGCAAGTTTTGGACCAGAATCACACTCTGTCATTTGGAACAGGCTTAATTCAAATTAATGTTGCTCTATGTACACCATATTAAGGATGTTTGCCTATTTGTTTTCTTGAAGGCAGGAGGCTAGTACAAAGTACTACTGCTGGGGAACAGAAACTAAAACATTATGACAAAAGACATGTAGTGCTGGGAAATTCTGGGCACTTTTGTTCTCCATGCCAGGCCAGCACCTACACCGTTATCTCTGGGATGGCCAGAACAAGACAATGCAATAGAAACTTCTGCTTTTGTTATTGTGCCGTGAATTTTATGGTCTACTTCAAAATTTATCTTTAAGTTATGAAACTGTTATGCCACCATTTATTCTTTTCCCTGGTTGATGCTCTGTGGAGAGAAGACTGCCAGTACCGTTTCTGTAGAGTAAACATCTTTTTGCCTCGTCAAAGTATTCTCAATTAAAAATATATTAATAACCACAAATCCTCAGCTGTGCTCATTTACATAAAAAGAGTGCCAAATGATACAGAGCCTCCTGTGCTGTCTTTTCTGAAAAGATAAAATGTCTGGAAAGCACTGTAAAGATCTGGCTGTTTCCTATACAATAGTGAACGCACTGATACTAACCATTTCCAGTACATTTCGGTTTACTTCTGTTTTTCTTAATCACAAATGGGACCTTTAAATAAAACAATTTAAAATTCTAATGGGGTACACAACTCTTAAAAAAACTAATACCCTGTTCATAACATGCCATGCAATTTATGAGTAGTGTCCTCTGGGTAATGACCAAGACAAAACACAGAGGTACAGATGCAAAAGAAGTTAAAGCAGATTGGCCTAAAATCAATTCTGTTGTCAGCCATGTGGTCTTTAATAACTGGGATTGATCATTGTTGATTCTACAAACATGGGGAGAAAAGCAGGCTATGAGGGTCATCTGACTTCATCAACATAAAAATATATAGGTAAACTCCCCATCAAGTACAAGCAGTCCCCAGCAATCGTCACTTTACAAACTATTCCAGCAGTCTCCTTTTGATCAGCCCTTTGTTTTGAGGGTGAGAGGGGCAGAAGCAGCACATGGACATTCTGCCAAGAATAAGTATTACCCAAAACACGAGATGTGCAGAAGACATCAGCTGCAAGCAATGGCCTTGTTGATCAACTTTGGACAAGGTTACAAAACCCCAAACACCTGCACAGAGCTTCAGTACTGCACCCCATGGTCCCAGGCTGGGGATGACTGTCTTGGCAGATCCAGTCAAGACAGCTCTTTTGAAGTAACTCTGGATCAAACTGGGCCACATGTCAGTTTAGTTTCCACTCCAAGGAAGCCTGTTTGCCTACTCCAGGCTGCCTCTACAGTGCAAGCCAGGGCATAAGGCCTGACCAGGCTAGAGCCAGTCTGGAACACGAATGCTTGAAGTCCAGACAACACAGACGCTGGGTACCCAGCACCAGCTGTTTGCTCAACCTTTGCCGCACAAGTTATTAAGCTTCATGCGTATTGTGTGTGGGCAGAGAATTCAGCGTGTGCATACAAGTATCCTTTTATATGCAGAGAAACATTTCTGGGTTTTAGGCTGGGGGTTGGAGTCTTTTAGTGACTGTAACTTTTCAATTAGGAAGCTTTTTTCACTGTGTTAACTTTCTGGTCATTGCCTCACAGCTCATTTCCCTTTCTCCAGCCGTGACTTATCCAATTCTCCTCTCCCACCCCTCTCTTGATTATGGTTTGATGTTTTCTTTAATTTCAGCAGCTTCTCCAATTTCTTTCTTTTGTTGAGAGGTTTTTGTTGGGGTTTGTTGTTTGATTTTTTTTTTTGGGGGGTGGGGGGAATGTCCCATTTATGAGTTCCTGATTTTGTTATCTAACCCATTTCCCCTCTGTCCAGTTTTCAGTTGTTACAAACACATCTGCCTTCTGCAAATTAACGTTATTGTTGCTATGCTTCAATGCTTTGTATTTCCAGCCCCTTTAAACCTCTTACTTTAGAACACTGTTGTACAATAATATATTGAATGAGTAACCACTTCATACTGCTCTTGTATTTATGAATAACCAGAACAATTTCTTTTTTTGGCAGTGAATGAGAAATTAGATGTACTTTAAAGGCTTCTAAAATGTATTTTCAGTTGCTACCAGATGAAATCAAAGAGACAAAATTACTTCTTTCTGCTTAAATATTTCATTGATTTTTCCTTAGAACACAATCCTCTCACCTCTCTTAATCCAAGACATGCACAATGATTCCTGGCTACACCGTGAGGCATTCTTTATAGATCTAGACTTGATCAGGGTATTTATAAAGAATGGCCCACAGTAACATAAAATGCATTTTAATGCACATGTTCTAGCTATATAGACTAATGCCCAGAAACTTCCTAACAATTGGACTGAATTTGACTCTCTCTGCCTGACATGCCTGTCTGGAAGTACTGTGTCTGCAGTGCTAAATTACACCCATATTCTAGCTACCCATGGCTTCACACAGCCCGTGCACATTAATTGTTCCATCCAGAAACAAAATTGAGAAAGGCATGTGGGACTTGGGGTGGAGAGGGGAGCACACTTATTGAAATTCATGTATTGCTCTGCTTGATTCCCCAAGCCACACGCAGGAACACTCAGCCATAGGCGCTGCATCACTGTCTCGGCGAGAGGGAAGAACTGGGGCAGAACTGTTCCACTGTGTGGTTTCACTATCGGTCACAGCTTTTCAGACATGCAAGGCATGAACCCAAGAACCTGGCCTGTTGGGTTTCAATGCCTGCAAAGCCAGAATAAAATACACCTAGAGCTGCTGTGGTAATTGTATACCAATTTGTGTGCATTTAATCAGACCCCAGATATTTTCTGAAGATAAAAAAAAATAAAGCCTTATAACTTCTCATCACATAGAAGCAGGATAAGCTTATGCGTTCCTCCAACTCCAAGCTGAGATCAAACTGCTGCCCAACAACCTGCCCAGCATTTTAGTGACAAACTTCTTTAGTCTCTCCAAAACAGAAACAGCAAAACATGAGCATTTTCAAATCAGAAATGAAACTTCCAACCACAGAAAGACCACACACAACTACAGCAGCACCCATATAAGTCTGCATGTATGCTTTGGCTCCTAACAAAGCCATGCACAGCCCCTCACTGGTGTTGCTTCCTTAGAAGCATTGGTTATTTCAGCAGGCAGCTCTG
>NW_010533976.1:17011-49587 GCF_000687285.1 Phaethon lepturus
CACCAAGGCACACTTGAAAAGAAAAATGCTTTGATTTTCAAAAGCCCATTTCTTAATTTTTAGCAACTGGTGTAAACCAGGAGCTCCATTCCTCTTGCTCCAGTGTAAACGCACTCTAATTTAAAGGCAGATCTAAGTCTAGTCTTTCAACATGCAGAAGCACCCGGACTCTGCGTGGGCTGGGCAGGCAAGCTTTTTGCATGGTGTGGGGCTGAAACAAGGAGAGAGTTGCATTCCGTAGTTCCACTGCTCATCTCTGAGCCTGACTTCTCTACATGGTATTGGACAGAATACAGCCCACAGGGAAGGATACAACACATTTCTTTCTGGTTAGATTGAGCTTTGCAAGTGCAGATAACTTTTTAATATTTTAAAATACATTTTGAATTACAATTGTAATTAGGCAAGGAGCTTTTTTCCCCATAATCACACAAAATGGCCCAAGCAATTTAGCATTCCAATTTTCATATTCATAGAGCAAATATTAGACTGTCCAGTTACATTATTGGACGATAGATAATAATCCTAGGTCATGCTGTATGTTTTTTTAAAGTAGATATGTAATATGGAAGATTAAAAAAATATTATTCTAAAATTACAGGTAGTTTTTTGTATAGAATTTTTCTAGTTCAGATTACAATTCTAACTGGAGAAGGAGCCAAATTATTTCCTAGTGTTTTCAAACCACTGCTTGCAGGACACTGCAACCCTGAGCTGGGACAACTGCATATCATCAAAGTAGTCACTTAAAAACATGAGCCCATTTGTGTCAGACCCCTGTGAACCCATTAGTCCAAAACTAGAGGCATGGCGCAAGATTATGCATAGGGGTATCATCTGCTAATTGAAAAAATGAAGCTAAGTATATTTGCTCACCACAAATTAGGAAAAAAAACATCATTCTGCCACTCCCGTTTCAGATCTCATTTCATAAGCAGTTCTTACAAACATCTACTCTGTGATAAATCATGTCTTTAAGGATCCCAGAAATGCACATTTTTCCATAGATGTGTTTCCTTGAGCTCTCTGTATCACTTCAATGTTCGTACCCAACTGGATTCTATCATACTGCATTCTTCAAGCACACATCTGCTTTTCTGTCTTTGTTGTTTTAAAGAAAATTAAAATGAGACTTAACACTTTTAATTAGATGTTTAATTCATGATTTTGTGAGCTGTTTCCTTCCAATCTGAATTTTGTCACACAGCTATAACTGTTTTTCCACTGCCAAAAAATTTTTTAAAATGCTAACTCAGTGTCTCCTAAAGAATATGTATTGCACAATTTGGTAAAGAATTTGAAAGTGAAAGTCTCATTTGTTAGTAAAGTAGGAACGCCTAGTAAATGTCACAAGCTGTGGCTGCAAAAATATGCGAAGTTCAGAACAAAAAAAACCCCCAAAACCAAAGGAACAGTTTAAACATATTTTATAGTGGATACAGAAAGCACAAAGTTTAAGGGAGTGGTTGAAAGAGCAAGTTGTGCAGAACATGGTTCTCACCAATGAGATGCAAGTATTTTGCTACCTTTATGTTTTTATTTTTTAAAGGAAGAAATGCAGAAATACTCATCTAAAAACAAGTGAAATGTGACTCAACTATTTGAAGAAGGTGGCAAAGAGCAACCCAGTCTTCAGAAGGAACTTCCCATTTCCCCTCTCATTGGCATTCGGTGCGTTCACGGCATTGCTTTCCGAGTCCCTCGGTAGCAACTGAGTCTCATTCAGCCAAATGACATTCCCATTAAGAAGCAACACATACCAGGCAAAGTCCCATGCCTTTTCCTTTACTGTCTGTTCTTGTTTCTAATCACAGGAGGAAGGTGAGCAGGATTTGGCCTGTCCTCAGGACCACATCATAAGCTATGCCTCAGCATGTCCTGCTCAAGCAGTCCTCCCCCCTCTGCCTTTTCCCTCCAACCTATTATCCAATACACCGTATCACCTGCTGGTTGGCACTTTGCTGTTTTATTCACTGCCCCGTTGCATAGTGTGGGAACCATCTTTGTTGCTGCACGTTGCCGTAGGAATAGACTGCCCAGGTTGTGGAGGCAACATCAATTCACAGGTTTCTAGGTGAATCTGTCAAGGCATTGTTCATACTTCCAAAGGTACAAGCACTCCAGCTCTATCAGCATAATGGATTATCATTATTAATAATAACAAAAGCTCTTTTGTAGGGCAAGATTCCTCGTTTTGCCACACCTGGTGTTGATGGTCTAAAGTGAGCATCCCTGCTGAATCTACTTCTTCATCCTCTTGCATGCACTTAGCTAACCTGGTGATCCTGCTCACAATTTTCTGAGTGTGTCATACTTGTACAGGCTCACCATGCATACTTGGGTTAGTCTCTTCAAACTGCAGCCTTCAATTGAACATAACGGCAAACCCCATGGCTTAGCAAGACCCAAGCCCTGAGCTGAAGGCAGATTCTATTCAGCGATTGAGATGGAATTCCGAGGACTTCCCTGAGATATTTAAGGTCGTATGAATCTGCTGTTTCTGTCTGGACACTACCATTCCTCTCTAGAAAAAGTATTTCCATGTATATTCTTGTATAAGCAGGTTGAATAAACTTTGGATAAGTTGGCTGATAGTTTTTGCACATCCTTTAAAAGTGACCTTAACATCCGGAATCCAGGCAGGCTGTCGTGGTTTAGCCCTAGCCAGCGACTAGGAAGCATGCAGCCGCTTGCTCACCTCCCCTAGGTGGGATAGGGGAGAGAACCAGGGGAAAAAACCCAACAAACAACTCATGGGTTGAGGTAAAAACAATTTAATAGGACAGCAAACAAAGAGGAAACAACATTGATAACAACAACATTACTGATAAAGGAATATACAGAAACAAATAATGCACAATGCAACAATTGCTCATCACCCAGTGACCCATAATCCATCCCTGAGCAGCGATTCCCACACCCCTCACCAAGTCCAGTTTATATATTAGCATGACACGATATGGTATGGAATATCCCTTTGGCCAGTCAGGGTCAGCTGTCCTGGCTGTGTCCCCTCCCAGCTTCTTGTGCACCTCCCTGCTGGCAGAGCATGGGAAGCCGAGAAGTCCTTGATGTAGTACAAGCACTACAACTACTTAGTAACAACCAAAAACATCAGTGTGTTATCAACATTATTTTCATACCAAATCCAAAACACAGCACTATACCAGTCATCAGGAAGAAAAACCAACTTTATCCCAGCCAAAACCAGGACACAGGCTCAGAAAAGTACAGTCCTTCCCACAGCGCATGTGATGTCACAATGCGGTTTGTTTGAAAGCCCTGTCAAAGCAACTGTGATCCAAAAGTTGTGCACACAGTTTGGCTCTGCCAGAAGCACGTTGACCAGCAGAAGTTGGTGGCCAAGCTTCTTCACCATTCCTCCCTTTGTACAGACCCTGCAACCTGTACTGCAGTCAGCAGCTTCTGAATCTGCGTTTTTTGATGCAAAATTATGAACTGTTATTGCTTGCGCTACAGAACTAACACACAGGCAAGAACCACAGCAAAAAACCCACTCTGTCTTGTACCAAAACATCCAGGAGGACAGGGGCCTCTCAGAATATTACATGGCCTTAGCTGTTGGTAAATACTGCCAAAATAACTACCAGTTGCAATTTATCGATGTGGACATCCACAGCCTAAAAAAGGTATTGTCAGAATCACTGACTGAAGGAGGGAGAAATGGGACAAAGCAGCCTGGACAGCCTGAGAACATGCAGGTTTACACCTTGTCCAATCCCTTCCTCTCCCTGAAGCAAGACAAGTGGGTCATTACGTGAGTGGTCATATTTGCATTGTTTCAGGTAACGCATTAGGTCATAATTTGACAAGATCCCCAAAAAATCTGTATAAGAATCAAACCCATAAATAACCGGAAACTGGATTTCCCTCCAGGTAACTGTGCAAAGACCTACAAAAAAGACCTATCAATAATTTATTTACTTACATACTTACTTCAGTCACGTTCTCCACAAAGCAAGGTCAAACCTTTGCAGTCAGCGGGGGAGGCACTGCAGGGCTCCGGAGCGCCCCAGCGGCGACGCACGTGGGCACAGGTTGGCAACCAACTCCTCATCGCGGCCTGTGGCTGCAGGTGTGCGAGGCTGCTGTGTGCACACTCGTAAACATCTTTAGATTTGGCTTTCTCATCTGGGTGACTGAGTTCAGAAACTGCTCTGGACCCCTCTCAAAGTCTGTTCTCAACCTGGAGCCTAGTTCAATCACTTAAAGGGAAATTTAAATCAAAGATGGTTTTCTGTATCCAGCTGAAATGGAATGTTTAGTGATTACAAAAATATAACCCTTCAAGTGGGCTCAGCGTTCTGTGGAGAGGTAGACAGGCCGGGAGCAGTCTGCATGAAAGAGAGTAAATAGTTTTGTGGGGGAAAGGCATTTTTGTCTTTTAACAACAGCTACTAATGAAATAGCAAGAGTGGCTTAACAAAGAAAACATGCAAACATTACACTACTGTGAATTATGCAGTTTGGTAAGAGATAAAATAATAATCAGCTCACCATCAAGACCAAATCCCCCAGCTGCTTGTAGGATCATGATCAGAGCGGTGTTGAGTCATCTCTTTTGCATACCTCGGCGGTACACAGCATTCTCAGCATACCAACAGCCGCGTCTTGCAAGCGGACTGCGAATCCATCAGCCGCTGCCACCCAGGCCCAGCGGAGCAGGCAGAGGTGGCCTCCGCGCCAGCCCACCGCTACTCTGAAGGCACATTTTGTACGCTCAACAGCTTCTCCCACTGCCAGCTCCTACCCATCTCTCCTTCCTCTTTCTCCTCAGGAGGCACTTCCCTCCCTCCCACCCACCCACACCTGCAGAAGGCTGAAGCTTTCAGTCAGCCGATGGGGATGGTTAGTGGCAAGCTGGGTATTTGCTGGTGTAAGGAGGAGACCTTAGCAGTAGGAGCCCTCTCTGGCTGTGCGTATTTAAGGAGCTGTTGCAGCAGTTCTAGACTGCCTGATAACCTCATTGCCACCTCCCTAGGTGGCTGTAGTAAAAGTGCTGCAATTTTCTTTAGAAGGGCAGGAACCTGCAACATAATTGAATCTGTCAAGGCAGTTCTGATCCAGTGTGTGAAGACCCCAGGGTGATTTTCTTCCCTTTATAAACCTGAACTTGATTTGCTTAATTTCTTTCTAGATGAACCTGAATGCTGGCTTTAAATTCTCATGGCCTATTATTTATTATTTTTTAGACAGTTCATCCCTCCAGACACAAATCATTATTACTAGAGACTGGAGGGAAAAAGCCCAAATTCAAATGAATACATATATATATATGTGTGTGTGTGTGCATGTGTATATTAAGCTGCTACCTGTCAAAGGCAGTTTAATGAAGCTGGAGGGAAGCTTTTAAATAAAGTCATGGAGAATGTCAAGTAATGTGAAGCAACCTAGTTAAACACAGAAAAACCTGTCCTCCCTTTCGTTTGGCTCCTGATTTATGTCAAACTGAAATAAATTATAATAACACAAGGTTATTAGAATTATCTATGATGTAAATGTGAAGTGTATGCATTTAGAAATCTTGACTATAAAACATAGATGGAAGCATACCATCCATAGGTTCCAAAGCATCTCATATAAAACACATGTGAAGCACACCAAAAAGAGAGAGCACGAGAAATAAAGATTGAAGTCTCAGAGCTCTTACTGAAGCACAGATTTTCTCTGAGAGCAATATTAGCACAAAATTGTTTGAAGGCAGAGACTGGTCAGTGTACAAAAATGCCAAGATTGCATTTAATTTGCATGAGATCTTAAGCAAAACCTCCCGCACATACATTATTTTTACAGTTGTAAAAGGGCATACCCCCAGCAGGGCGCAGAAACGTGCAGCAAAGGAGCGTGAACCGTCTCAGCAGCCTGTTGCCCACCCTGCTCTGATGCAGGGCTGTGTGGCGGAGGAGAGCTGTGGTGCGTAACAGCCTTGTGAGGAATCATCACTGGTGTGTCACAGCTGCGCACTTCCTGCATCCTGCGGGCCGCTGGGGTTGCCCTGTGGGCGGGATGTCTGTGCCTCCAGGTAGTTTCCTACTGCCTAATCATTTTCCTTACTTTCTGGGTGGGAAATCTCTGTAAAAAACTTCTCTGAACATACATGCAGAACATAAATTTCCAGGAAAGAGGCAATGCTGATAGTAGCTCTGCCTTTTCTCAACCCTCTTTTGCAGCGAAGCATTCTGATAGTATCTTTGACTATAAATAACAATAAACCTTACAGAAAGGAAATGAGTATTTTATACATCTTGGTTCAACAGACTCCAGTTTAATTCTAAGCCCTTCATTTGAGAAATCGGTTGTGAGGTTGATTATATGTCAAACCATCCAAGCCAATGAAGTTATGTGGATGCTATTCCATGCTTTAATTTAAAGAGATAAAACCAGTGAAGAACAGAGCATTTGAATATTTTCTTCTACAGGTGACTAAAGATCTAATTACTGTTAGCAAAAGCAAACCCTTTGTGTCAGAAAGAGTGCTAACTTCGGTGGCTGCAGATTAAAACACGCTAGTTAGTCCTTTTTATATTCAGGGAAAAAAATTAGCCCATAAATTCTTTTATATTTTCAGTGAAGATATTTTTGGAACTGTAATAAATTTCTCATTACATGTAATACACTACTGTTGGATTTTTTTATTTTTACCTTAAAATTATGTCTAAATGGGACCATCCAATTATGTATGATTTAATGTTCTAATGTAATCCTGTGTGATTACAAGAAAGGTCTCAGGTTATTTAACAAGTAGCATTTTGGATTTATTACAAAAGTGATATTGGAAGTGTAGGACCTGTGGGGAGCCTGGACATCATCTGCTTGGCAGTTGTCCTCCTGCCACTAACCTACAGAAATAACCAGCTTGCTGTGCAGTGTCTGGGAAAGTGGAGTTTAGTTCAGGGCTGTATCCTTTAGGAGAGCAGAAGAGGAAGACAAAAGAAAGATTTCGGCTGTTTCCATTACTGACCTTGTCAAAACAACCACCCTGTGGAAATAGCCTGGCCGCCTTGTCTGTGGTGTCCTGAAGAGTCAACACCAGGGAGAGACTCTGCCCGAGTAAATATGTGAGTGAATAAATCTTAAAGGGCAGAGAAGCGAATTCAGCATGCACTCTGTCACCTGAATCAGGTTCCCTCCCTTTTGTGCAAAACTTACGTGAGAGATGAGAATATGCCCCTGTCCGTTCTCGCTGTCCCAATATATCTGTCTGAGAATCCAGTGTAAGGCAGGGCAGAATTCAGCTTGCAAAGTCGTAGCTACTGGTAAGGATGTGTGAGGAAAGCTGACCCGGCTGGGCTGCCAGAGCTCAGGTAGAGAGCTACTAGAGCTGGCAATTAGAAAAGCTAACTTCTAATTGCAAATGAAGTAGATGGACATGGAACCATGTGACTACTCTGTTACACCGTCGTTTTCAGGAGCAAAACTTGCACCTGAAAATGTATTTATTGGAATTTTTATAGCTGTACTTCTGGTCATGAGATATTTATTTTACAGCTAGATAGAAATGAGTTAAAACAAAGGGGAAAAAAATCCTAACCTTTATCTCAGTGGCCAAAGTAATGTCTGTTATAGAGGTCTTTTCCTCATGTAGGCATGCTAGTACTGCTCAGCCCGGGCACAACAATCTTTGTGTAGCCAGGCCATACAAGGAAAGTTCTGTATCACTCCAGCAAAGCCACTGCAGAAGTAGAATAGATGTCCTAGGAGAAGTGCAATTTTAGCAGAATAATTCTGTTTATATAGCAGCTTTCACTGGTGCAATTATGATGACTAGATATTACACTCCTCTTTCTCTGCACCTGAGAGGATTCATTCCTGTGCCAAGAAAAACTACAGACCAGGCCAGAAGCAAAAGTTGAGTTAATTAGAATACAGATAAGCTCTTTATGACTTACCTCTGTTTTGCCACTCTTATTACACAAGCAAAATGAAAGTCATCTCATTATGCTAGAAACTGTACCAGCACTCAGCTTCCTGCTATTGGTTTCTAGCTGGAAACCAACTACGGTGATGGATGGAGTGAAGAACAGGCAGGTACAGACAAGGAGAGATCAAGGGAGCAGCCGATCATCACAGGAAACTTGATAATGTTTTGATCCATTGCTGTATCCAAATCATTAAAACATTGCAACCAGTGGTATCATGTGAAAACCCTCATTCTGCCTCAGCGTGTGTTGCAACCATTTTTACATTCCCCTTCAGCCATCAGAAATCTTATGCTTGTGTTATTTCTTTATTGCTTGTTTGTTTTTCTGTCCTTCACTGCAGACTAGCTCTGCTGGTCCCACTGTTGGGCTGTTTTAGCAGCACTCATCCAGTATAAAGCAGAGCATGTGATGATACACTTTTTCAGGGCATTCAGACATGAACTATTTTTCACTCTGGATTCCCTCTACCCTGTTTTGCTCCATAACTTTTCCCAGTGCAGTGATTAACCCATCCTCCAATCTGCTTTACAACCTCACCGACAATACTGCTCCGTGGATCAGCCCAGGTTGCTGCAGGATCATGATGATTTTATGCCTCCAGCCTGCCACTTCATGCTGGCCCTAACTACCAGACGAGTGGAAGTCCCAGGGCTCTTCATGAACTGGTATGTCTAGTACAGCCAGCAAGCTGGCCTGGGTTGTCAATTTGATGTATTTCATACTTAAGTAGGAGTGTCAACTGGTAAATCCATTCCTTGCTAAAAATAAAGGCTACATAATAAGCCTGATACCGTAGATCACTTTAAACCAGATACTGTAATCCCCACTTGAGATAGATACATGACCTATTAAATTAAACATAGATTCCCTCAAATTACATGCAGAACCTCTCTCAGATCAGACTGACTCCATTACTTTACCCTGTAAACAGAAATATTGAACTTCTGTATATATTCAGACATGATGTATATAGCCACTCACCAGCTTTTGTATATGCATGCTGTATTAAAAGAAGTGTGCCTTGAAATGAAAACAATGTTGAAAACATTTTCAAACCCAACAACCTGATACCATCTTCCTAAATATGTATTTAGTTTTGTTAACAAAATAAGTCTCGGTTTTCTGAATAGATGACTTCTATGGCAGGTGAGGAAAAACATGCCATCTATATTAAGGTGCTGCTAAATTATTTTGGGGACCCACATTTGAAAAACGATCTTAAGAACTGGGAAAAAAAATCAGAGCTGACAACCTTGGGAATTCTCCTATATTTGAATAATTGCACTGAGTTCTTCTAGATTTTTTCTGACAAAACACACATTGCTGTAGAATTTGCAGCTCAGTAAACTCTGTCGTTGTAGTAGTTGTATTTTACAACATTCTGGCTATCTTCACTCTGACACTGAAGGGTAGCTTTGGCAAACAGCACTAAGATGACACCAGGAAAGAATATAGCCCTGTGGCCTGGTCTGGTGAGAGGTTTTGGTAACACCAAGACTTCAGCCTCATCTTTTCATGGATCCTGAGATGGACAGAAGAATGAGTACTGTTTTCATGTGGATTCCTGCAGAATGAAAGAAACAGGTTATGCATATTTTATGCTTGCATGGCACCCACTTAGTGTGCTTTACCAGTTACTGAGCATGGGCTGGACATTGCATTATATCATTATGTACAGGGTTAAAACAGATTACTGCTGAGTACCCACACCCAGCGTTTTGCAGCTGCGCTCTCGCGTTGGCACGCAATCAGGGCTTTCTTCCAACATAGCTCAGCAAAACTGCTACCTCCGTGTCTTGCAGCAACTCTTATTTTTATATTCATATTTATCACCACACCTATCAAGATCCTCGCTTTTACAGCTTTTTCCCTTTTTTTTTTTGACTTCCCAAACTTCATCGCCTTGGCTGTTTCTCTGAGGGTTCACTACAAAACTGATGCTCTTTCTACTCTTTTGGAGTGCTGAAGCAGCTCTGGTATTCCCACATGAAGCTCCAAATCGGGGATGTCAAATGGGATCAAATGTATCTGAAAAACAAGCCAACTGACCAAACAAATGAATAAGCAAAAAACTAAGCAAATTACGTGAGGCCCTCATCCAGGTGGGTGCAACAAATAACGCTTGCACTTCTAGAACAAGGATAAATCAAGATGATATAGTCTGTAGCAATATTACAGGGGTAGTATTTTCCCACACGCTGAAATGAAGTTCTCTTGAGCAATTCCTGCAGTGGATGAATCACTGTCTGTCTTGGATGGTTTATTCAGAAGTATTTCTGTTAAGCAAGAATAGAGGAGAAATCTTATTCTCCACTGTATATGAGCCCTCATATTTGCCAGTATCGTACTGATGCAATACAGTGTTTCACTCTGCAGTCACACACAAGTTATGGTAAGGTGTCTCTCAATAAGTCTGCAGTTTTCCAAACAGCATATCCATGTTTGGAAGCAAGGAAGCTGAATGTACTTTATTGTTCTGCAGGAAGATCTGCTCCTGAGCTGCGTGTTGTGCATCAGGGGCCGAGGCTATAAAGGTAGTAGTAATAATTCCATGAATGAGGAATGCCAGCTGATGGCAGTGGGACATGTGATGACTTTCTCAGAGGTCGCAGCGTTGGAAAGTAGCTGTGACTGGGAAGAGCTGAAGCCATTTCTTCTATAAGAAAGTGTGAAGCCAGCCTGTATATTGGTGAAGCCACTTCAAGGATATACTCCAGCAATAAGACATGACAAGTTGTGAATTACAGTGCATTAATTCAAGCCTAGCATATTGTCAAATATGGGGCCAAAGGGCTAAGAGCCATCCATACAACTAGGTGTGAATTAATTCACACTAGTTCACACACTGAAGTGTCTTATTGTGATAATAGATTTAATACTCCTAAAGTGTTATTTTAAAATATCTATATATTATTAATTAAGATACAAAATTTATGCCTCCTGAACACTGAATTATATCTCAATGAAACCATTGCTCAAAATTCTTATTAACCCAGAAGGTCACTCAATTTCTCCTGCCCATTTTGTAATAATAAATAGTATAAACTATTCAGACCATTCCATCTCTTTGTTACAGGAACTATCACCATCAAAAGGGAAATCCCTCTTCCTGTTCGTAAAATTGATGCTTAAGTATGTGGTTGGATAAATGTGTCCTGCATGTAGATGTTCAGCCATACGTGTCTGGATTTCTCTTTGATAAGTAAGTGCTGGCTACCACTGAGTGATTATGTGCAAAAACTGTAGTGGGTACACAAGCTCTAATCAATGAACTTTGCTACCCATCAATTCATATTTCCAAAGTGCTTGCTTTGAAATGAAAGTCATTATGGATGTGCCAATTAGTAAGAAAAGTACATTGGGCTTTTGTCTCTTGCCAGTGGAGGTCAAGGTACTCTAATTTTAATAGAGTGTCATCCAGAGAAGAGCTAAAAAACAGATTGGGTGGAGCCCAGGCCTGAGGAAAGTCCATTAAAGCTGATGGGAATTGCCCAGAGTGGGTCAAACTCATTCACGTTGGCCAGGAAGGAGTTTGGTCCCATGGGAACAGTTAAATATTAAATCCATTTCTGGCTTTTGTTTTGTTTTGTTTTTAATGGAGTCTTGGGCTTCTGAGCTGCTTATAAGAGAAAATGATATAGTAAATTATGTAAGATAAATTATAGAGTCTGGCAGTGTGAGAAATCTACTCTTTGTAGCTAATTCTAATTTTTTAAGCTACTGCATGTCATAGCTAAAGCAGCACATGCTATCACTGAGCTGTCTTTGAGATTTACTACTTGTGTTAGTGTTTCATCTCTGGTTTGTTTAAAATGTTTGGGGGGCTTGAGTCTATGGTGCTGTGCTAAGGCTGTGAGCTGCGTGTAAAGGGCTGAAAATGCCCTCTTGCAGCTGGGCAGATGAGCGGAGATGTCTACTGTGGAGGCAGATTGAAGTAAATGACCAGGAGTCATGTAAATGTTTCTGTATCAAAAGACAGCTCTATCAAGGGGTGACACTGGAAGGCCTTGGCATGGGTGAAGGCAAGCTATTGCAGACCTGATGGGCGCAGAAGCAGTCAGCTCTGAGGCTTAGTACAAAGGCAGCCATGAGAATACGTGCCCTCCACACACTGGCTAAGCAGACCTGTCTCCTCTTAAGACAGAGGGCTTCCAAGTAAAGTTTTTTACATTTTATTGATCTTCGTCTTTTATCTTCCTCTGCAGAAAACCTTTCCAACAGAACAAACATTTTATTAGATAGTTACACCATTGTGGCTGCTGTATGTTCCTTCTGGAGTACACTTTTTCTATGCCATGCCATCTTTGCTTTACAAAGCGAGTTAATAAATTATATAGTTATGAGCTTTGATTGCATCATGTTCAAACTGCTCTCTCCGAGTGGCTGTGTTACCCAAGATATTAGCAGAGAGCACTGCTCTGACCTCATTTACTGGGCAAGCAGGAGCACTGCTGAGCCGCAGACCCCGGAGCATAGTGAAACCATTGTCTCCTTCCAGGACAAGCCATGGAGCCTGAACCACAGGAGCGTAACCTTAGATGTCCGTTAGCATTTCAGGCTGTGTTACATGTGTAAACAGTGAAAGGAGACAGTATCTAAGCATCTGGGAGAAAAGTCTATGACAGGTTTATTTGATATTTTTACTGGAGACCATACAATTACTGGAATACCTGGATTTATTTGAATGGAAGTATTATAGAAATATTCTCTCCAGTGGTTTCCTGCATGCAGAGGAAATTTCATTTTGCAGCCAAAATTTTGTCAGAGGGTCACAACCTCTTTCTCAATGCTGAAAAACTGTTGGAACTCACCCCCTAATAAAATGAGTCTTCCAAAGAGATTAACCCCCCTTGGCCCATGACAGAGGGTCCCCTCGCGCCACGCGCTGCCCAGGGCCAGGCATGAGCGGGCCAGGCTCGTGCGGCACACCCGAGTGCTTTTTCATCAAAACCCTGCCAAGGGTGGCATCTGCACCAGGACCTGCTCTGGGGCTTGATCCTTGGCAAGACAGGCAGAGAGTGGAAATACAAACATGAAATGTATGTTAACCCTGTTTCTGAAGGCAGCAAACTCCTGGTGAGGGAATATCGCCCTGACTGCTGCGCGGGCAGGCGCCGGGGGTTTCACAAAAAGAACATCACAGCTACAGCTGAGGAAAAGGGGTACAGGGTCTTGACTTGTGCAAAATTCAGCCAGGGTTTGTTTTCTCACAGAGTTACTTCTGGTTGCTGTCTTCTGAGTGAAACCTTTTAAACATGCAAAACATGTGGCTAAAATGGCAATTCAGAAGTACTGGTCTGCACACTTTGAAGTGAAACTGAAAGTTTCGTTTTGGAAATCTTGGTGGCCACATACAGCCTTGCTCTGCCCCATTTCCTTTCCGTGGAAGCAGCTGCCGTGGCCATCTCTGTGTTAATGTGCATAAAAAACAAGCTAGTGACAGAACAAGCCTGTCCCCCTTTTTTTTCCATCATCTGAACTGCCAGACTAGATCAGAGCTAGAGTCCACCTAGTCCGGTTTCCTGTCTCTGACAGCAGCCAGAACCAGATGCCTTGGACAAAAGCACAAGAAATCTCATTTTTGGCAAAAAGGGAATAATCTACCCCCCTTAACGGGTTCATCATAATCTCTAAGAGTGGGAAAGTGTTTGAAACCCTGAGGTATGAGCTTTTACATCCTTTCTACAACTCTCTTAGCCTTCATTATCATAACTCTGGCACCTCTAAAAACTTGTTGTAACGTTTGGCACTGTGTCGAGAGCAAAGTGCGTTGAAAGAAGAGAACAGGACTTCTAAAAAAGCTGAGGCACTTCTGGGATTATTGACTCAAGGACCTCAGTGAGGGAACATAACACAGGGTCATGTTTCCCAGTAATAACATGGGTGGTTGACTTCCCAGCATAAGGAAAAACTGGAAAAATTGGAACTCATGTTGTTTTGGATAGAGCCCAAGAAGTTACTGGAGATTTACAATTAGATCATGCAGAAACTGTGGGCTGATTTAGTTTCATTTTTTCAAGCAGATGTTGGAGAGGTCCCACAAGAGGTGGTGTGGAGGGCAGCTATATTAGTAACTGAAATAAGTGTAACTAATTCCAATTTAATACTGTATTTTATGCGTTACAATCACTTTCCTAAGTGTAAATACCAAGCATATTAATTATTCCATGGTAATTTTCTAGCCTTATAATTAAGTTGTTTTCCTTCAAAAGAACCTATAGAGTTGTGGCTCAGATTTTCAGCAGGCATTTCTCCTATTGGCAGCAACATAATCTATTCCATTGTCACTGATGAGCTCTTCTGACTAAGAGGGAAAGTGACAGTAACATCTATATCAGATCATCTGGAATTGGCCATCTGCATGTTGCATTAAAATATGAAGTGGATATCAGTCCCACGGGGCCAAGGTTAGCAGTTCCTTTCCATCTGTAATTCCTGTCATTCCTGGGTGCAGTCTGTAAACTGTCATATGTCACAAGCATTTGCAGAAGATACGCGAATTACTAAAAGCTGACCACAGCAAGACAAATACAAGCCGTTCTGGGACTATTGGTCAGTGTGGGTTTGTAACAATAGAATTTAATTATCTTCTGGGACACTGGAGACTGTCTTGGGCTGGGGGATGGTATGTGGAGTAGTATCTGATAGACTTTCTCAGATTGTTCATCTTATTTGCTGTCTCAGGTGGTCATTTCTGCTTTCCTCTGCTTTCCCAGACTGATGCTACCAGTCTAGCTTTACCCAATTGTCCTTAAGGACAATTATTTTGTGCGATTATATCCTTAATTATATCATACCGTACCCAGGAAGCAAGCAGAATATCTTCCCCGCTGTCCACTATTAACAAAAAAACAGTATCATCACCAGCACTAAATACTGCTCTCAGAAATCATATTACTTAGAAAACAATCTCATTTTCTTTTTCCAAAAAAAAAAAAAACCCCAGAACAAAACTGAAGCATGATTTTGATGTTCTCTGGTGTTTAGTCTGTAAATACTGGAGGACACAGAGATGCCCAACAGGGAAAAAAGCTCACCTGGACAATCAGCCCCTCACACTCACAGAACTCCCTCTGGATTCCCTGGAAGTCCGGCGTGCAGAGCACACACCAAGCAAATCCCACTGTGGCTGGCCCTCTCTTCTTGTACAGGAACCTACTGAAAATAAATTCTCTCTGTACTTTTGACAAAGCACAAATAAACTTCTAGAAGTTTTGCAGTGCTATCAATGTGCTCTCTAAAAATAGAGCTTCAGCTCTGACTGAGCAGAACATCAGGAAACCATCATCACATAATAGTTGTTCAACCTGCTGACATGGTGTTTCTCCCATACTCTCACACTGAAAATTAGCCAACCCTTTAATTCCTCCATTAGTCACCTGTCATATTTAGAAGATAGTAACCACAAAATAAGCATCCTGGTGACTCTTGTAGCAGTTTGGCAGAAGTTGTACTTCATAGCATAGCAGTAAATGGTTAATATTTGTGTTTTTAAAGCAAAAGACTTAGGTGCTCCTGACACATTCTTCCTGTCCCACCTCAACATAGACAGCTGTGCTACACAGCATCCACTGTCTGAAGGTGATTAAGGATTGATGCTTAATCAACCATAGTTCACATGGTATGAAGTTCAGTGGGAACTGAATGTACTCACAGCCTTGAGGCTTGGGCTCGAAATGGCTAAGCTAACCTTTAGACACCTCTGAAAGGCTGCTCTGATGTGTATTTAGTAAAGTGAAATGAAGACTATAGAATAATCAATCCCTCTATCCTGTGACATGTCAAATGCTTATTTTAGAACTGTCTTGGCTGGTTGATTATTTAATTTCCTTGAAAGCTAGAAAAATAATCATTGTGAAAGTTGCTAATGTACTCCAGGTGAAATGCAACTAAACCGTTCATTCCAATATTCACGTTAGCCAAAATATGCTCACAGTTTTGTATTTTCACCCTTTGCTCCTTCTATGTCACAAAATAATTATAAAAATGATTAAATGATTTTAAACTATTGAATTTCAATTTTTTTAATGATTGACTTAACATTTCAATTCATTAGCTTTCAACCTGAACTGAAATTTATTCCACAGTCCTTTTCTTAATTTGTTATGCTCCAACTTCGCTGTTTACATGATTGTCACTAAATGAAGATATCATTAACCAATGCTTTAATTGAATGTCATGCTTTGTATGCAGTGCACTACAATAGGACTGTGTGTGTATTCACTACAAAACAATCAAAACGTGGGATTTGACTTTTTCCCCCTCATTCTCCGGAATTTCAAGACAGTTTGGGATTTTCATAAAGCTTTTTTGTAAAAGCACAGGTTCATGTGCACTTGAATAATGTTGATGGAATCATCAAAGGAGGCTGTAATTATACTGTCAAATTTATTTTATTTCTTCTGTGCTTTTCTAGCAATATTTAGAGCTGCTTTATGCTTCTGCTACCAGATAAACCCAATTTGATTGCAAGCTGTGTAAATTAAATAATCAGTTACTCTCTCTGTGCCATGCCCTTTCAGAGATTCTGAGCTTACTTGTATCATGGTAAAAGAATACCAATTACCCTTTGGTGCTACTCCCAGGGATGATTTTTGGTGAGTTATATATCCCAAGTTTCCATTTCAGACCCCTATATCTAAATCTTACATGATTTCACCACCACATTTCACCACACAGCTCTTGAGGAGTGTTAACACCCGCTTGGCCTTCACCGGGAAAACACTCCACTGCCAGCAATGCCTCAGTCTTCCCAGAAGTGGATATATTTGAGTTTCTCTCTTCCCTACATCTCCCTGGGTTGCACAAAGCAGATGTGTGCTTCTGGGTCCCTCACAGGGGACATCCCACACCATGCCATGCCATGCCATGCCGTACCATATTATATCATACCAGTGTTCTCAGGGCAGTCCTGAAAGAAATCCAGGCAGCCCACATTTTTGGCTGTTTGGACAGAGTAGTGGACAAGATGAGCTCTCAGGATCATCCCTAGACCTGTTTTGATGATAAATATTCACAAGAATAAAAAAAACACATATGGGCAAGGGTGAGCGTGACTCCACGAGCATGTTGTTAGACTGATGATTGGTGAAGAGACTTGAGCTCTGCTCTTCACTGTCTGTTTAGTTTTTGCTTTTGTTTTTGTTTTTTAAGCACTGTCCCTGTATTTCTAGCAGGATTGTGCAGCCATCTAATTACATACAAACCAGATTTTTTCAATTAGTATTAAAGTCAGGTGTTTTCTTTACCTGTGGATTGAAACAAGCATGTATTTCAGCTCATGACTGCATCTACATTAATGTTCCTACAGTGCAGAGTACAAAGGCTGAGTTATTCAAAACGAGGGGTATGGCTGTGGAAAGGATCCAAGCTAATCAAATGGAAGCAATTTCAATTATATAATCAAACAGTTATATTTTAATTATAATTGTTGCCACAGGGCAGCCCAGGATTACTTTGTGTGAACCTCTACTTAAATGTTTATTTCTGAAGAAAAGTATTATAAGGCATCTATGGCAATTTCATTATTATTGAGAAACTAAAAAGAATCTACAGTTAGCTAAGGGACCAGTGCAATTACCTACATCATCTTTCAGAACAGTAAAATGTAATAATAAGCCACAATGAGAAACTGGAGCCTCAGAAATGAATCAGATGGCACTAAAAGAGATTCACTGACGGGTAGCTCAGGGCTTACTGAGCTGTTATTTATTACAGGGCTAGACTTTTTAAGCTACACTGGTGAAAATAGAGCAACAAAAAATATTGCACCAGAATTAATTGTACAGATTCACTCTTCAAGCAAAAATAGACTATCAGGAAGTAGTCTTAAAATGAAGTTCAGAATACAGAGAGTTTAATTCATCTCCCTGAATCTCCAGGGAAACCATCATTTCTCTGACAGAGGGCTCAGCAATGACTCAGACCCCCTCCTCTTTACAATTCATATCCCATCCTCTTCTATCCATCCCTCTGGATGGTCAGGGAAGCTCTTCCAGAGTCCTCTGACCTCTGCTCCTATCAGAGGTGTGCAAGTATGCTTTGATGAACATCCAACTTCAAGCTTTTCTGATCCATAAGTCAAGCATTTTGACTTTTAACAAGATGGTTGAGTGAAAGGAAGGCTTTCCATGAGGATCAATCAATTGCCATTACAATCCAAGTGAACAACAATTTGAATACGAACAGGAGGTGTATTTAGATGATTTAGGTGTTTTTAGAGTTTTGATGGAGTTTTGTTGTCACTAGAGTGCAGAGCTCAGGCCTTCTTCTGCCCTCACCCCACTTCCCCTTTGGTGCAGCTGACGTGGGTTATCAACAGGCACCTTGCAGGCTGAGAGCCATGGGCACAGGCTTTACAGAATAGTTTGAAAACTTGACCATATTCTATGTCCTTGACCATATTCTATGTCCTATCACATCAGAGTACAAAAAAACAGGCCTTCATGAATTGTGCATGACAGCAGAGAGGAAAATGCAAGAATATACCCCATGGCTTGCAGAGGACTGGTTTTGTTTCTTTGAAGTAGGATTGTGCTCCACAGATGGTAAGGAACAAAGCAACTATGGCCAACACCTGAAGAAATTGTACTTTTTCTGAATGTGGGCTGTATTGATTAGGAAACTAAAACTGCACTGCTGAATGCAGGAAAAAGAGAGGTTTTATTCAGTAGTAACATATCTACATTGTTTTGGATAGGAACAGCAGAATAAACTTCTTGAGAAAGCTTTTGTTTTATTTTTAGTGTTGCCTTTTGGGAATAAAGTTGGATTGGAGAAGAAGTACAATCTTCATTTCTTAACCCAAATTATCATCATTCTCTACACACTTTTGCATCAGCAGCATGATTTAGCTGTTCTTTGGTCAGCCTTTTCTCAACCCCTATGACTCATCTTTAGAACTGACCCATCACTGAAAAGCTTCTGGCTTCAGGGAAAACATTTCACCTAAGTCCTCAGATTGGAATAGAATTTTCCACACAGTGATTCAGACCCCACCAGGACAGTACTTTAAACCTCCTGATCACACCCTGCCCTCCACTGTACACACAGGTTTTTTCAAAGGTAAAAAAACCTGATCCAACAATGATGTAAATGCTGTCAATATTTCAGGATGACAAAAGAACCATAGACATAAATGTTAAAAAAAAAATTAAAAAATTTTTGGAAGATTCGGTCAGACGTGCTATTTATGCAGAAAGTACACAAAAAGAAACACAGTATGGATCCTTAATGTAAATTTTATTTGCTTTCTGCAATAAGTAAAAATTGGAAACCACCCAACAATGCTTTAATGGCAGGTTGAGGCCAGCCTTTGAACATCTCATTGCCTTGAGAAAATTTACATTCTATGTTCAAAAATAATTGCTAGCCTGAATCTTAACATGTCTTGGTCTGTAGACTAACCTATGCGAGTGTTTCTGCTATTGCTGCTGCTGTAAAAAAAAATATTCCAGGAGGGCGCTAGAAAAATTACAGATGGAGGAGGAGTTTTCTGATGGTTCTTAATATGTTATTAACACTCCTCAACTACTAGATCTAACATATCAGCTTTCAAAGTTTACTCACACTGAACCCTTAGCTACACATGCTGTTTTGCCTCTTACGCAATTGCTATTAGCTTTACAACTATTGTTTTGCCTTGAACACAACCACTCGGGAAAGATGTTTCCTGCTTATAATATAACTTGTTTTTAAAAAGTATTCCTTGCCTGAACCACTGCCAAATAGCTGATAGTTTCACTTTATAGTTTCACTTAACATTGGCTTTATATTACAGAAAGCACACAGAAGAAAAATGCATGGATGTCTTAGGGCAAGACTTTGGTCACCTTCTTCATATACAGGCTTATATTAATCCAGGACAATCCCACTTTGGAAATACCATATGCAACAGCATCATTTAATTACCAGGTAATTACTGCATTCAGTGAGAACCTTTTCTGAACAAGATCTGCTCAGCCTGGAGGCCTGGGAAAACAGCAGCAGCTAGTTACAGTTTCCCCATTTCATACACCAGTCTGTGCAAGGCCCAGCGCAAAACTTGGAATCATTTAAGGAAGAGTTGCTGTTGCCTCATTCCTGCCATCCTACCCTGAGATCCAGCTCTCAGTCTTTCTGTTCCATCCCTTTCCCCCAGTCTTCCTAAATCTCCTCCGTGCACAGAAGAATGCACAGGAACCTGGTCACAAAAGAATTTGAAAATGGTCCTGTTCCTATGTTACATGGTTCCTCTTGTCCTGTTAGCATCGCGGTGTTTCCAAAGTCAGTTTTGCTGTTACTGTGCTAACGTTAATATTATGATTAATGTCACAGCATTAGACTATAATGTTATGCATCTTGTAGAACCTGGGGCTTGTAGAACACCACACAGGCCTTAAACACATCCTTGTTAGCAAACGTTCTGCAAGACGTGACCTTTCCTCTGAAAATAATGCTGCCTCGAACCAGTCATCCCACATGCAGGCAAAACAGGCATAGCCAGTTCATTTACATAACCTCATCGCAAGCTCTTTTTCAAACATTTGCATTAGATCAAACGACATTTACAGCATATTTTTATGATATAATGAGGGACCATATGCATCATAGGAACTGTAAGCCTTCATAGGGAGGTTCTAAATACATTATCCAGGTATCATGGCCAGTTTGAATATGTAATTTGTTTTGGCTGGTGGTATTCTGGTAAATCTGCCCATGGTTTGGTGAAGTGGTGGCCACCGGGACTCTAAATCATCTGCCACTCTTCATTGTTTCTAACCACGGTCAGGGCACACATCAGTTCAGCACTGTAGTGATGGCAAATTTTTTGATGGACAGGTATTTAACACTTTCCGAAAACTGCCTCCCTTTTGAGTGTCTCAGGTTAAGATCTCTAAACCAATACCAGATTCATACACGTTGAGTAACTGTGTACATTTAAACATATATATTTTGAAACACTTGTAACAGATTTAAAATTTTTAAGTCACATTAAAAGACATTGAGAAAAAGACCAAGTCACCAGCTCTCTTTTATATCTTCTGTTTTCACAAACTGTGGTTGGAGGAGGTCTGTGGTATCCCATAAGTGCTGTTTTACCACTTACATTACTTTCCCCTCACCAATAAAAGCTGAGTCAGCTTTGATGTTCTGGTCGTAGTTGTTACAGCAAGTTGTGTCCCACAAGACAGAATATGGCACAACTGGTACATAATTAAAAGAAAAACATCAGGACACTCAAAGGACAGGTTGATACAATAAAAGGAAAAGCAGGCAAGCGAGCCACATCTGCTCCTAACAACTGGACTCTTTGATTACCAATTAATATATATGGTAGGTTTGGAATAGAGTTTGAATAAACAGAGAACTAAGCAGAAGTCCATCAAAAGGCGCAAGGCACCAATTTAGTCTGCCTCAGCGACTGGGGACAGGGCTGCAACATAAGGCATCTGATCTTCTAAAGCCTTCTTTCCGGTTTCCCATGTCACAGGTTTCAAATAAATTCCTGAAATGGGATGAAAAGTTAAAAAGTCAGAAATGTTTGTAGCTGAAAACAGAAAACCATTAAGCTGGTTCAGGTTAATTCAGTATTTTGATTTCAATCCTTTCTTTTCCTTTCCTCCGTTCAACTGCTAAGTTTAAGTTAATCCTCCAGACTTCCCGACAGAAGATCATTAGTAATAGGGGAAAAGAGCATATTTTGACAGGATTTTTTTGAGTTCCATAATACCATAAAACTTTTTTTTTTTCCAAAACATTTTGAATTTCATAGATAGGCATCTCTCAAGGATGTGAAACGAAACAAAACTTTTTATGGAAGACATCTACACCATACAGTCCCCCATAAAGCAGAGAACAGCATCTGTGGGACCACGATTCTCCTGCACAGGCATGCACAGCAGAGATACCACCCCACCCCTGTCCAACACACCAGGAGACAATAGCAGAGAGTTTAGGGTAGGAGAGAGTTAAACAGCAATGTATTCAGATAAATTGCCTGCATCTTGTTTTTCTTGGTGGTAGATTGGATCATCTCATCTTCTTTGAGGTTCTTCTTTGTCCCTTCACATGTCTAAGCTCATTTCTGATGAGTACGGGCAATATCCATTTGCATCTGTACCCCTAGAACCAGTGGTCTGTGAGCCAGCGCAACCACTGACCCAAACGTGGTGCTGCGGTATCTGCTGGTCTGTCTCCACAGCCCACACGCGCAACAGCCCAGTGTCCCGCAGGTCTTTTATCAACCCATAGCCATGTGCTGCATTTCTCAGCCAAATTCTGCTTCACCTACCGCTTCAAAAATTCATACAAGAAGACATCTGCAATAGGTTTGCCTCCCTGGCATGGCACAATCAGTAATGGCCACTGGCTCTGAACTTGTCAGAGCGCACTGCATTTTCATGTAATAAACAGACTAAGTTTGAACAGCTTATATGGCTGGTTCAATGAAGTTTAGTAAAATGAGCTCATTAACGCAGCTTTCAAAGGAACTTCAATTTTCTACATCGCAAGATTTTACAATCTTTCAGTACTAGCATTAAAATCTCTCTGATTCTGCCATGCTGCCAAATCACAGAGCGCGTGTGGAAACCCCAGAAGTTCCTCTAATTGCTTGTAAAATGCAACATTGCCATTCTCTACTTACATGAGATGGGGCCACGACTGGCATTTCCCTAACTATGGACGGGATCTGCTGCTCTTGCTCCCATTTATTTTTTTCAGGAATACAACAAGGAATGCACGACTTTAAAAGAATTTAGGAAAACCAGAAAGGGACTCAGATAGTTCCTAATGATGCCATACACATACACGCACATTTTCACATTTTTTTAAACACCCTCAGTTGAGTACTTGCTGTATGACTTCTAATTTCTGTCAGACAGTTGCTTTATCACACCATTTAAAATCTCCCAAGGTGGTTTTGAAAAGAGGTGTTTTCTTAGACTGTCAGCGCAGCATTTCAGAAAAGCAAGCTTCTGTGGAGGGGAGCATGCGAACCACAAGCTGGAGTAAAATATCTAGCACAAAGATTTCTAATGTCTCTGTAAGATACCCAGAAGTCAATTAACCTGCTTATAGCTTATCATACAAAAAACCAATCCATTGTCTTGGACAGAATGGAAATTAATTTTTTTTCTTCACTCTCAGTGGCATGATGGCACTTGTGAAGTTGTTGTTATCAGAGAGGGAAATGCCCATTGGAATGATAAAATGTGTCATCAGATCATTGGCCCAGGTATCTGCCATGTTTTATTTGAAGGCTGAAGCCTGCTGGAGGTGGTTAAATCTCTCCAGATGGCTGTTTTAAAATAAAGCCTGCCTAGCTGCATGTAATGCAAATCAAGATAAGGCTCAACAGTTTTGGAGATTGCCATTGGAGGGCCTCACATGATGTCAATGAGGAAAACAACAAAGGAAAAGAATGAGGAAAAAGGAAAAGCTTGTATTGAGAGGAGTTTATTTTCTTACTGACAGCAAGCAAACAGATGGACAGAGATGGATGGCAGAAAGCGTGCTCCTAATCTTTTTCTCATTCCTTTTTGTCATAAAACTGGGACATTAACACACTTGTGTATTAATGCAAAAAAAAATCCAGCAATGGTAAAGAGGCTTAGCAAGGTTCTTTTGAAAGAAATGGTGATAATGCTCTAGCTTTTAAAAAATTTGAAAGCCACTTGTGAAGAAATTGTATGTGCTGTCTCTGTCTGCCCTTGTTGTCACCTAAACACATGGCAGACGCAACAGGCAACAACTGTTGAAAGGGAAGCAGGTGGTAGGGCAGATCTTCCTTCATCTTAAGAAGGTATCATCCTGAAGCACCTTTTCCTCCTGTTGTGTCCCATAGGAGCTGGGAAACCCACCTGGCAGGGTGAAGGAGTCTTGTTTTGAGGAGCAAAACTTACCAAAGACAAGAACAAAAAAGAGCACATTTTCTTTTGCATTAAAAAAGAACTGTACACCCCACAATGTTCTTTGGCTAAAATTCTGAGGTCAAATGGGTAGCCAATTCATAGTAATTATTTTTAGCTTTCCAAATAAGAATTAATCACTGCTTAATTAAGGCCACAATGTAAATGGGCAGCACTAGACTTCTCTAGAGAGGAAAAGCTCATGTTGTGTATAGTTATTTCCTTTTCCTAACATGTGCTTTGGTTTACATCCACATACAGGGGCTTGGGGTGACAAATAACATCATTACTGGAAAAGAGTAAACAGCTCACAGAGAATAATTTACATGATTTAATATAGCTTCACTTTCTGTTCATAGAGTATATGTAAACAGGTTGTAATTTTCTCCAATTATTCAATTGAATTAACTTGACAATATGTGTATATATATTAACTTGTTTACATTCTTTTATTGTGAGGATCAGTTGCAAAACACAATATCTGAGATTTAAACTCTGTTAGTCCATTGGTCATTTTAATCACAGGAAAGTATTTCTATCCCTCCTCTAGACTGACTCATACAGAGGATGAGTTTTCCTATGTTTGTTCAGCACCCAGAACAATTTAGTCCCAATCCTCCCTAGAACATGTGCATGCTGCCATAACTGGAATTTATGAGTACAGCTGTGAAAGTATACTATTAGTCTGAATTTCATGGTAATGTCAGTATCCTGGCATTATGGCATGGATCTATGACCATAATAGAAGAGTTATAAAGCAAAAAGTAGAAGTACCCCAAACACTGAAAGGAGCCAAAGCCTCTAATATTCATATACCTCTTCATTGGTTACATGGACTAAAATGTGGCATTGTTGTTGGAAAAAAATGCAGTCTTTCTCATAAAGAATCATTCTATCAATCACTGAAAAACACATGAGAGTCAGCCATCATAAAACAAAATAGATTTTAAATTATTCTCCAGTGACCAAGACAACTAACATTTTATTTCCTGAAACACCTTTGACACCTCTACTTGTTTTTTAGAACTTAGCTATGAAATTTTTTCTCTAGTATTTTTCCAATCTCTTAAATTTCAGAGTCATGGAGGGAAGGTTCTCTCTGGTTTCTGCCAACGGCAGAAAATCAATGAGGGTGGAAAGCATAGTGCTTAAGATTATTCCCCCTTTGTGTCAACCCCCCCAAAAACCATAAAAAACATCTTCTGCATAACCTTATATGCTTGTTACTCTCACTGCTTCTGCTTAAGATCTTTGAATAAATGGTGGAGGAGAAATCAAGAGAGAAAACAGACTCTATAGTGCTGGTGGCATTAAGCCTCAGAGATTAGTTAGTGTTTATCTTAGCACAGATGGTGATCCCCCAGAGGAGACTTGGACTTTGGTGCATCTAAGTGTTATGCAAACACAGAGCAGAGATGGTGGCTGTCCCACAGGGTTTGCAGTCTGAGTAATCGCTTTTTGTACAATTACCCTCATTCAAGTTCATTTGTAGCTTAAAGCATTGTTCAGTGTGAAACTAGAACATCGGTCTGAACTTCCACGTAGTGATGAACAGAGTTCTTAGTTTGGTGATTACATTATTACTAATACCGTTACTATTATTATTATTATTTCCCTAGATTAAAAAGGCTAAGGGAGATGGAGATTGGTGGGAAGGTCACTCTTGATCTAGATGTTCCCAGACTCAATTCAGCACAAACAGGCTACTGCCATAATTGCAGGCAACAATATTCAGGAACAGTATAGAGTGGGTAGAAGTACACACTGGATAGCAATTTCCAGCTACAAAACTTCAGCTGGGCATTTGTGATTGGACTATATTTGCTTCATGCCAAACAAGTGGGTGAACATTGCCTGTGACCTTGCTGTGACCATGGCCTGCTCTTTCCATTGAAATGGGAACCTCTCTTCCTTGCATGATATAAAACTAACCAGAGAGGAGGTTCCAAGTTTTCACCTCATTAGCCATTTTGGTGGAAAGCAGCTGTATAAAGAAATATATATATGAAATCCAGGTGTAAAAGATTTCAGCGTTATATGGCAGTTTCTAACTACGCTTTCATCATACATAAAAATTGCAATTTTGAGATTGCTACTAAACCAAACAAAATGGAACATCTTTGAGTGTGTATATTTTAATAGCCCACACTTGTAGAAAATGTTGGCAATGTTTTTCAGAGAATGGACAGTTTTCTTTAAGGCCCAGGTTTCTTTTCTCTCTCAGCTTCTTCTATTGCTCTCTTTCTATTCAGCACCAATTTGCTGATTTGCAATTCCCAAAGACGTGTGTTTTCTCTTCTTATTTGACTCCAATTTTGGCTGGACCTCAAACCAATGCCTGTGTGTTCCTTGCTCAGAGATTCATTATTAAGTACAATCTAGTGGTTCTTGCATCCCACCTTTTATTTTCCCAGTCCTAAATCCACAGAGGGACTAATAAGCCTGAAGTGGAACATGGGTGGAATTTAGGCACTTATGTTCAAGAGGATAATTCCTAAAATGTCCTACATAAAGCCTAGCTGGAGTCCCCAGATATCTAAGTTTGCATTTCTAAAGTCCGTATGCATTTAACTTGCCTGTCAAGGAGTGTTGCGCTCCCAGAACAGCACAGTAAGTTAGTGCCTCACCTGCTCAGGGGCTCTCCAATTTGTCAAACCACAGTCCAAATCACTGCAGGGGCCCGAGCCACACACCCAAACCAAGCTTAGCATGCACAGATGTGAATGAGTTGTGCACAAAAGCATAGCAGTGAGGGCAGCTTTCATTCAGCTGGGTGGTGGTGTCCATCTTATCGATACTGGTTTGGTTCAGTATGTAGGTCCAGGCTAAACAACCTTTCAGGAAAGGTAGTTTAAAACCCTCTCTCCCATCTTCTAAGAGTACTAGTGGCTCTTCTGGGCTCTGGGACTCACCAGTCTTAAAACTGAAGTTGCAGCACTGTGCAGGAAAACATTTCCAGTTCCTTGTGCCAGATGAAGAAAACTACAACATGCATGACACAGATACCCTAGGACCTTTAGTCTGCAATCCTAATATTTTTCAGGCATCTTACATTAGATTATCATTGGAAAGGGTAAATAAAAAATTATATAGGACTTCCTTGAAGCATGGAATGCTTCCCATCACTTTGGGGAGCTAAGATGCGCTCTTTGCAGTCTTCGTCGAGGGCTGGCATAGGTAGCTTTTGCTCAATAAACACCCTTCTGAGGTGCCCATCTTTGCCCATATAAAAGAGTTTAAAGCCTTTAATGCAGATTCACAGCTTCCACAGATAGTCAGGCTCTTAAAAGCTAGGTGCAGTGATGACAAGCATCCAAGACTGATACCACTTACAGAGCTGAGCTTCAGTACTTTTCCAGGTGAGCAGACTTTTTAGTGTTTTCGATCTGCAAATCAGAAAGCAAAATGCAAAGGCTCTCTCTCTCCCTAGTCCATGGCATAAGATGTACAGGAGTCTCACTTGAAAACAACAGGCACTATGTCTCTTTCACCAGATGGGCGGGCACATCTGGTTCCTGAGGACAGATGCTTTGGGGTGCAAGGACTGAACAGAAACCCCAAAATGTTTTGAGCAGATGCCTGCTTGATCTATATGTTCTGGTGACTGGGAAATTGAACTGTACTGTGTGCATCCCAGCAGATAAGGACAGATACAGCCAGGTTATTCATTAATGCTTCCCCTGAGAATATGACATAAAATAGGAAATCAGTAAATTATTCTCTGACACAGTGTTAAGTTCTAAGTATTCAATCCACACATTTTAGGAGCTTGTTGACAAGCTGGAAATGATCCAGAAACACTTTTGCAAAGATTTCAAGGTCACAGGACCCATTCTGCAGTTGTAGACTCCAGAAACACCAACTGTTTAGGTTATGCTGGAGGAAGTCAACTGGTGACTCACTCATGGTCCAGAAATAAGGAAAAATAATCCTTATTAGGAAAAAGACATTAGTGAAAACACAGAAATGAGGTTTCTGTGTCAAGAAGAAATAAGCTTTTGTATTTTTGGTAATAAATAGTGATAATAATGGAGTGATATGACTATATATCCACAGCTGGAGTGAATTCCTCAGCACTTGAATTCTTTAAATATAGATTGTTGGTTCTCCAGGATGTGCTCTCTGACAATATGAGATTAAAGACTGGACACAGAAATGAATGGGCGAAAATCTATGGTTCTGTGGTGCCAGTAATCTTAAGGTCATCAGAATGGTTCAAGCTATTTTTAAGAACCTATGCATCTTTTGGGAGAAATCCTCAATTATTTGCACCATATGCGGTATTTTTCTGTCATGGTTTTACTTTGAATATTTCAATGAAACATATGATTTTCCAACTCGTTCTCCAAGACTGTCTTTTTGGCAGGGATTGTCAGAGTTTTTTATCCTCTAAGGATGTCAGAAGGTTCTGTATTTTGTCAAACTTTGTGGTAAATAACTCAAACATTTACTTTCCTATTTCTCTGGCTGCTTCACAGATAGAGTGCAGGACCTCTTTTCCAAGTCAGTATATCATGTCCTGGATCTGTAAGGAGTAATCTGAATGGTTTCTGTGGCACTGAACAAGACATAATTTCAATGAGTAAGACTGGTAAAGTCATTAGTGGCTGCACATAGGCAGTATGGTGGTCAGTCAGTCATTCTGTGCTCAGGATTCCTTTTCTACTGCCTGTCTCTAGTGTAGACAGTATGTCACATCTCTCTACTCTGCTCAGACAGTCATCGCCTCTGGCTACTTTTGTCACCGCTCTGGTAGAGTGATACCTGCCACTTCTGTTATACTAATTACATGCACATGGTTCAGTTATGTGATACACATCATATATACAAACTAGCAAAGAAAACACAGCTGTAACAATTAAGAGGAACACCAGCAGTGACTTAAAAGACGATAGAAATCTGTGTTATAACATACATCATTTGTCCCCAAAATTTCTGTTCTGGAGCCACAATTGCAAATATCAATGGATGAGTTCCTGAGCAAGAACTGCTGCACTTTCAAATGACTCTGCAAAGCAGCAATGAAGAGAAAATTTAATTTATTTCAATTAAGGAGGTTTATGAGTTATTGCTTACAAGGTTTACTAGCAAGCATAAGAGCGACTTCCACTATACGGGTTTTTTTTGAACTCCAACTGAGCCACAGAAGCAGAGGGTTATGAAAAGCTACCTGACTGATGTGTTGAGCTCCTGGATTTCTACCATGCTAGGACTGAGTGATCTTACAGCTTAGTAATGACAGGAATGATTACCTCTCAGGATGGATGTAATGCTACATTTCAGGGCTTAGGTGCATAACTGCTTTCCTTTTATTATATCTCACTTTTGTACTTGATGTATTCTAGTCAATGGCACTGTAATTTCCCAAGCAACTCCTGCTTTCATAAGGAGCTCTCCTAATGACTCTGTCTTGCCTCATTTTCTCCTCAACAAAATGAATATCTCCCCTGCCCTAAGCAAAGCCTGTTTTTATTTTCCCTCCTTTATTTTTGTGCTTGCTGTGATGGACCTTGAATATCCGGCCATTTTCAAAAGTTAATGAATTCAATGCTGAGGAGAAGCTCCACGCCATCAGCCTGGGATGCTGCGATATGACAGCTATCCATGGGTCGTGGCACTGGGCTCCAAGCTCTGCTGCCTGTGCTGCATTTCCCCAGCAGTAACTGGATATTACTGGGAAGAACCAGCCAGCATGAGGGTGGCTAATTTCTGGCTCCTCTGCCTAATTGCAGCATGTTGTGGGGATTTTAAGCAGAGCATCAGAGATGTGGACTCCAGGGCAAGAGAGGGATGTTCTCTGCAGACCTATGTAAACTGAGGCAGGTAAACTACAGGTTACAGTCACCAGCTCAAAACTAAAGACAAAGTCTATGTAAGAGCTCTAGTCATTTCCGACTTGGATCAGTCACTTGGCATGAAACACCCTGTACCTCAGCTATCCTCCAGCGTCAGATATTTCAAATACACTGATACTACCTCCTCACTTTTTTTGCTGTTTGTTGTTTTAAATGTTGTTTATAAGACTTCAGAAAGCAATTCTCATGCTGATTCTCCACAGATATTTATCAGATACAAAATGCAGTATCAGATGTACAAGCGCTGACAGATCCCTCTGTACCCAGTTGTTTTGCCCTTGTTTGGTAAGGTATGCAAGATTTATTCCTTGAGCCACTTGTTATATAAAGCAGGTATTGAAAGGCAGTCAGCATTCCTGGATACATTCATGATGATGAGGGAAATCCTCCAAGTCACAGAGGCCAGATGGTGGAAATCAAGCACAACTCACTGTTGCATCTTCAGAAATCTCCTCTCCTATATTTTACAGTGCTTCATTGTTTTCTCTCTTTCTCTAACCTGCAAATCCACAGAATGTGATAGCTGCTATTTTCTTTCCCTGTTCTCCTCCATTAATCGTTACTCAGAATGCTAGTATTTGTTTTGTATTTACTGGCTTTTTCTTTTTTTAACATATGCCTAAATAAAGAAGCTGACAGCATAAATGACACTTGCAACCTCATTTTTGCATTCACTTCGTGCAGAACATATTCATACTCACGGCACACATTACTAAAGCACAATATCCCTTTAAATCACTCTGAACATAATATCTTTAAGGCACTGATTAAGTAGTTGCCCCTATCAGTGTAACTACTGCCTTTTAAGTGTGCTGTTAAATCAGAAGCTCATCAAATGGTCTGATGCTAGGATGTAACAAGGTTCTGATGGAGTTGTGCTCCTTTCAAAGAACAAGCATTTTTTCCATCACCCTCTTAGTCACCTAATTTGACTGAGATCTAAGATCCTAATGCATCAGTCTTGTTAATTCTCTTGCCAGTACATAAGAAATTGAAGCAATAAACCACAACCTGTTTGTAGTGATGTTAACATTATCATGTAGTACACCAGCTGACAAGAGCACCGCTTTTCCATTAAACTTCAGCCAATACAACAAGCCTGTAGCTCTTGGGAGTGTCTATCTTGTCATGTCTTTTTTCTTTCTTCTTTCTAAACCACTGATGACTCACCCAAAGTGCTGACCCTACATTCACTCTACTCAGTGTTGGATTTTGCATCATAAAACACTGACATGGTCTCTCATTTCTATTGTAGTTTCTCTTTGAGTGATGCTATCATTTATGTATCACTAATGTTAAGGTTCCAATTCAAACCAGCTGGTGCTAAACATTCCAGGAGAACTGTCAAAAAAATATCTAATGGGGTTAAAAAATGTTTTTCCTCTAATCTGACTCCTTTAAATGGTTGAATCTTTTTTGTTTAAATGTTAAAAAAAGGAAAGAACTCAGGCAAATAGCATCTGTTTCAAAATGTCAGCCATAAAGCTGAAGTTTGGCAAAGTTGTATATACAACTATAAATATAACACAGCATATGATAACGTGCAGTGTTGAGGAACTGTAAGCATCACTGATAACAGCACACCCTTGACAATCTAGCTTCATCATAAAGAAAGAAGTTCCATCTCAAAATTGGACACAAAAGCTAATGTAAGCAAAGTGCCCTGTAAAAGCCTCAATGAAAAGTATACAGAATGAAAACCGTAAGACAGGATTTTAATGGCAGCTTTGTCTGAATAAAGGCTACAGCATTCCAGCTCTTGGGAGCCATGGTGGTGCTGATGCATGGGCAAATGGCAAGCGGGAGTTCTTCCGAGGGCTTTCTTTCACCTCTTACATTTGGGGCAAATCTGAGTTGTTTCTTCCTTTCTGAAACCTGTTTTTCCCACCCTTAATTATAGTGCATTATTTCCTCCCAGAAAAAAACGACACCCTTCTGCATTTGCCAGAACATGCGTATTCCCCATTGGTGGTTGTTAGAGATACCCTACTAGTATATAACTTTCCATGTGAGGGCTGCCATGGTAACACAATTTACTGTATACCAGGGTTAATATGTGCATAGACACAGAATAATGTGCAGACACACAAATTACTGCTTCCCTGTGGACTGCTTCTTCTGGCACTGATTTTGTTGCTGTTGCTGGACACATGCTTTATACATTAAAGAGAGAAAAAAAGTCTTTGCATTTGATCTTGTATGCTGACTGTTAGGATATATAACAGAAATGTGTTCTTTACAGTTGGAGGAGGAAGAGGTTGCAAAATCTCAAATGCATTTATGCTCATGACGATGCTACATGGAAGTGAAGTAAATTCTGAACTGATCTCCAGGCATTTTTACATACAGCAAACAAACAGGCAATTGTTTGTTAGAGGTCCAGTCCACTTGCAATGGTAAAAAGTTATTTATTCTAAATAAGGAAAGGATCATTTTGAAAAATAAATGAACGAGGCAAAATAAAAGCTTTGCAAAATAGCAATGGGATTTCCTACTCCGCAGCTGTGTGCTATTACCAACTATAGTATATCACTCAAATGCTGCTTTTAAAGGGGTTACTGTCAGCCTACGGGGATTAAGATTGAGAATTTGCAATTCATCATCTTTATTTGTAAGTCTGGTAGCTTGCCTGCCCAAATTAAATACTTTCTCTATCACAAGTATACTTTTCAATTAGTTAGAAACATGGACTGCATTTGATTCCAGTAAATAAACAAATTATAAACTCTTGAATCTTTATTAATTTAAATCAACAGTTTAAAATTCAGTTTTGCAAAGTACATGACACTCTGAGATATCTTAACATAATTATGCCAACTTTTCTGATTGTCAGAGTGTCAGACATAAACTCAATTTCTTCAAATTGCAGAGGGATCTGGACAGGCTGG
>NW_010533977.1:0-1288 GCF_000687285.1 Phaethon lepturus
CTTGTAACCGTCTGCCAACTGGATTTAACTCCATTAATCAATTTTTGTTTTTTGCAACAAAAAATCCACAAAACTGAACACCAAAACCCAAAAATCAAAAAAGCTAACAGATTGTGCCAAGCCAAAATATTTTGATTCAAGCAAATAAGTTTCATTATTGAACATGTATTAAGTTTTTAAATATAGAATTCTCTTCTAATATAAGCTCCATTAAAAAAAGCTGTTTTGAAATGAATAGTGTAAAACAATTTTGGAAGCATCCAAAGTAATGATTCCCACTTTGTTGCTTCCAAACAAACAAAAGGGATACTATTTTTAGATTTTTCCTCTAGTTCTGGTTCCTTCTCTTTCCCACATCCAATCATGAGCAAGAACAAGCTAAAACTGTTAACTGAATTTGATTCCTCTGTATTCTTAAAGTACACACTTCTGTTGATCATGTGTGTTTGTCTGTCTGGTTTTTTTAGAAACACAGCTTTAATTTGAAATATTATTTCAAATCACCCCAAATCTATTCCTAAAGCAAAGCTGTAATTTTGGAAAGTCCCCCGTTCATGCACAATGGTGGTTATGCATGGTTCCTAGAAGAAACAAGCCCAGATGTTTCCTTGCTCTCTTTTTTGTTTTTTTGTTGAAAGCAGCTGCTGCCCTGCAGAATTTGGACCTGTAAGCGGGTGGATGGTAAGGCAGCCTTCATCGCACCTCGTATCCTCAGCACATGGTGACATTGAATAGGAGGTTCTTGGGGATAAGCCTTGCTCTGAGTAAGTGGGAGATACTGTGTAGATACAATGGCAACCTGGCTTTGAAATCATCTTGAGAAGGGATTAGGTTTAAAATCTCCCTGTAGAATGGAAAGCAGCAGACGATACAGCCCTGCAAACCCCAGCATTTTTAAGGGATCTTGCACAAAAGTACCACCAAAGTCAGATCACCAGTGGAGGGACTTGAGACCTGAACACGAATCTGACTGATATACACAGGGCAACTGTGCACGGACCCACCACCTATTTAAGCAGGGAGCCAGTAGGCTGCCAGAAACAGTCCACGAGATGCTGCTAATGGAGCCAGGCCAGAATGACCTGCAGTTTTTAATGCAAGACGATCTCCAGCTTCTCAGCGTAGGCTCCATGGCCACCCAGCAGTTCAGATCAGGCTTGCAGGGCCCTTCTCCCGTTCTCCACCTTCCCATGCCAGGCAGACCTGGCATGCAGGACAGAGACCTCTGTACAGTGGTACTGAGGTGGTCTGTTTTTAAAGACCAACTGTAAATTATGATGACTCTTTC
>NW_010533977.1:1477-5931 GCF_000687285.1 Phaethon lepturus
CTCTTTCCCATGTACTCTGTGAATACCACTTGGCCCAGTGCTTAATGACAGGCAGACTGGGCTCTATTTTCCTCCTTGGGATTTTCCTTATGAAAAGAAGCAGCTGAATGTTTTTCTCTTAGAGGGAACAAAGACACAAAGATTCCAAATCCCATTTAGTGTCACAGTTTGGGAAACAGAGCAAAGACCAGGTACATACCATTTAGGAAATCTCTTTGTGTGTCCAGGACCTGGTTGATGTCCTGTACCCAAGCTTGCTGAATTTCTGGATTAGCTGCTTGTAAAATCACTCTCTCTGATGTCTCCCGGCTCATTAGAGCAAACTTGCAGGGATCATTGTCCACATTTTCTTCAATGATAAGGTAGTTCATCTGAAACAAGCCAAGGTAAGCATGTGTTATATGGAGCATGAGTTAACATTACTTAAGAATCAGAATAAAATTGTTGTGAAAAGTTCCTGAAAATAACTGAGTCCAATAACAGACTGTCAGATCATAATCAGAAGAATTTGCCTCATCTAGATTTAGACAGATAAATCTTAGGCTTAAATATGATGCTTAATCTTAAGCTTAAATATGATGCTTAATAAAGCTCTGACAGATGTACCAGACATCCTCCTGCCCTTTCTTGAATTACAACTTCTATTTTAAGGTAACAAAGACTTGACTGAAGTGCTAAAAATTTACTGTAACCTGTAAATAGAGTTAAAATGTTTATATTAAGATGTTAATAAAGTCTATCATTCCTCTAATAAGTGCTTACATTTCTTATCCTTCATGGGAAAGAAAGTCTCAGTCATTATTTGAAAAATGGAATGGACTGTGCACAGGGATATATGGTAAAAAAAGAGCAATTCTCCCCTGATGCTCCAACAGATGTTCTTATTTCTAGCAGATTACACTGTCATCTGTGCAATCACTTCACTTTACTGTAAACCACAGACGCTCTTTCTGGATGGCAATTTTGGCTCCTGTCCTGCCCTTGTGAGGCTTCTGTTTAAGTGTACCCATAACATCAACTTTTCCTGAGCTACTTATATCTATGAGAGTAAACAAGAAAAAGTTGGCATAGCCTTTCAAAAAGAGAGGCTTCACGTCAAAAGCAGACAGCTCCGAAGATTAAGGCAATAACGTCCCTCTAGAAGAAGTCTATCTCCAGTTGCTCTGAATATCTGTCAAGGTATGAAGAGATCCACTCCACATCTGAATACCGTCCAGCATTCCAACTGCAAGATGGAATGAGGCTCTTCCTTCTCTTCTGGGGGTCCCTGTGAAATTAGAGGGACAGGCAGGAACTTCTCTGACACAGGGACGAGGAAAGGGACAGACAGTGAGCCTGGACAGTGCTCTTCCTCTTGTTCTGAGCTCTTGCTCCTCTGGTTGATAGCCAAAGTAAGCAAGTCAATGCTGGTATGACTCCAGGAAAAAGACTTGTAGGTCAGAGTCCCTAACCTCCTATTTGTGTCTTAGGGAGATGCATTTGCCAAGGTTACCCACATAGGTATTTTGAGAATCTGACAGGTATCCAGCTGAGAAGTATCCAAGAAGAGATGTGCTATTTCTGAATGCTAACTAGCTCACTGCATAAAGAAGGGTTCTTTTCTTATGTAGGACATCATGATGAAGCTTCTACCACAGTCTGAGTGTGACAGACCTTGGAGAACAATATTTGTGAGCGTGATCTCCCTAACAGACCAGAACATCTGCATTTGAAGTCATACGCACTTCTTTCTTTAACGGAGAGACCTCAGTGCTCAGCAAAGGCTGTGACACAGAGGAAAGAAATGGGATCTCCAGTGCTGGCTAGCTCCTTCTGCTGCAGGGGAGGGTGCAACCACCAGAGAAACTGCCTACATCTCTCAGGGGGTGTCTCCCAGAAAATTGGACAACTGTGACTGCAGATGGTATCAAAGCTAGACAAAGGTGGCTAGTCAGTCCTGGTAATTGTTGCAAAGATAAGTTCAACCTACTCCGCGGGATCTTGTGAGTGTTTGAACCAAGGTCAAAGAAAATTGGTGAAGCAGACAGTGTAAAGCCTCCTCAAACTCCAGCTCATGAATTCAGACCAGATGCAATTTCAGAGCAAACGCAGGCTGAGGCTCCACTGCAAGGTGAGCATACCCGTGGCACAGAGAGGCAAGGAATGGTCCTGCTATAGGGAATGGTCCTGCTCTGCCACGGGCCACAGCTCATCTCTGTGGGAAAGCATGAGAGAAATGCAAAAGCAGCCAGAAGCTGAAGCAGGGGCTGGGAGGCAGAGTGTGAGAGCTGCCGGCACACAGACTCCATACTGCGGTGGGGGTGATGCACAAGGAGCCACGGGGGATCCCACACTTGCTGTAGGCTCTCAACAGGAGAATGAGCTGTTTGCCAAATGGAAGAAAAGACAGACTGGAAAATTATCACACAAAAATTTTAAACTCAGGCAGTGGGAACAGCATTACTTTCATAGGCTGTTTAACTAGAAAAGCAACTCATACCCTTGAGGCGAGCTAATTTTATTGACATTAGGAGAGATTTATTTTTCTCTCTTTATCTACAATATACAATTCAGGAATTGTTTCCTGCAGATAAAAGCCTCATTGTTATACATACAATAAACTGAAGTAAAAATGATTCATGTTATTTCCATGTCCAACTTTAATAAAGATTTAAATCAGCAATAAGATAAAATCAAAGCTAATCATCTAAATCAAGATGACTGTTTATTTGTACACTTTAGGTTTTTCCTTGATAGCTTATTATTTGGTTCGAAACTATGAAATATGCTGACTTGCAAATGGATATAGGCTCTTCAGTAAATGCTGCAGTTTCTGTCAGCCGAGAACCTGCCTTCATTTCAGTAAATATGCTATTTATCATAGTTATATATGATTAATATACATTGTTTCACCTGATACTGTTCTATTTCATATTAAGGTACCATTTAAAATTTAGAGCAAACATAACATTCTCCCACATCTCTTTTTAACCTGTATCTTTGACAAGGAAATCAATCCCATCTGGTTTCTCAGCTTTGAATGATTAAGACATTCAAATGAACCAGTGACTTTGCTCCTTCTTCAGGCACAGTAAAGGCTCTTCTACCAGGAGACATGTAGCATTCATTCACCTTAACTTACCATTGCAGAGTCTAACTTTGCATTTGTTAAACAAGCATAAAACTCCTAAAACAAGCAAACAAACAAATAAGTATTTTCCCTGGTTAATTTCAGTTTTTACTTTTAATCCCAGCCCCATAATCTGGGAAGATTATTTAAAACCAAAATTAATTTCTTAAAACTTTCTTTATAGATTAGCTGGGTTTATAATTCCTCATAGCCGCACTTTTAGAACTGTGGGTGTTTTTGTTTTTTTTTGAAATAGTTCTGTCTTCTTGCAACATTCACATTTGTACTAAGAGCCCTCCCTCTGTTAGGGAGAGTATTTCCAGTAATGTCACACAGAGGCTTAATATTGACTTACAGTTTGGCCTAAGGTGACTGTTTTGGATACTACACCTTCCCCTACCTTGATCCCCCTACCTACGATCGTGCTTAAAAGCAACTACTGTATACTTCCTTTGACTACTGCAGGCTTTGTAGCAGCATTTGCTAACTCAAAGCTATGAATGGCAGAAGACCTGCCCTGGCTGTGTTCCTTGTAAAAATTACCCAGTCGATTCAGACACCCACTGCTTTATTTAGAGACAGTCTTAAATGGCTTCTGATCCACTGACAGGGACCACTGAAATGCAAACGTTTTCTGCAAATTGTTGGCCACCTATGACAGGATGGACCAGTCTCACAGTATAGAAAATTGGTAAGATTTCCTTACGTGACTATCAAACATGCCTCTCCCTCTCTATTTCTTACCTTTATGCTTTTCTTGAACATGTAGCCTGGTGTTAAAGATCCTTTTCTAAGGAGTTCGCTGAAGATAACTATTTGCTCAAAGAGAAACACCCTACGCTCCTTTGGTCGAGACTGAACTCCAGAATCCTGCTCTGTCACGTAGAAGGTGTCCTGCTGCAGCAGCTTGCCTTGAGCTGTCAGCTTGCCCTGAGAAGCAGACAAAGCACCAACATTACAAACCCCGACCCACCATGATCCGACAAGACAATCTGCTATGTTTTGTGCAGTCCAAGTTTTCCAAGCAGCACTGAATTCATGTGAGACATATACCCTCTAAGTTATCAAGCAGCAATCTTGCAAATCAAGAGCTCAGTTTAAGGACAATAACATAGGTTTTCTTCAGTTTTATTGCCACTGATTGTGCATATAAAACCAAAAGCAAGAGTTCTCAAGTAGACTGTTTTGTATACTTAATTTCAAACACTGTTCCCATTATGTAGTTTGTAACTGTAGTGCCTTGGATTTCCTCTAGTCATGAGCTCTCCATCACCCCCTAAGCCAGGAGTCAATGACAAAATACCCCTGAAGGTGCAAAAAAAAGAACGTACCTGTTTGCAGGAAT
>NW_010533977.1:5962-7892 GCF_000687285.1 Phaethon lepturus
ACAGTGAGAAAAACTTCACTTCATTTTGGAGATAAGACATCTCACCATGACTGCCAAAGTCTACATTGGCTTAGTTACAAACCACAGGCTGTAACCTGTGGGGTTATAACTCACAAGTCCCCTCCTGGATGTTGCCAAACTCAGAGGGAGCTGTTAACATGTTAATGATAGGTGACCTTACTAATAGGCAGAGCAGTCTGGTTCACCACTTACTGTGCTCTGGCAATAGATATAAGAAGTCTAATTCAAGCTTGCAGAAGCTTTTGCAGACCTCACATTTTGAAGAGACAATAGATAGATTGTCACAAGTTTAGAGTGACAGGTATATTAACCCCACCTTTGAAACCTCACCAAAGCATGCAGCTCAGCACTGGAGAAGAACAAGCACTAGATAAACAGCCTGGAGTAGAGCAGATTGTATAGACAATCACAGAAAGATAAAATACTTTTCTTTTCCTGATTGTTATTACAAGCAGAATGCAAATGCATACCTCAAAGCCTTGGAGGCGACCCAGGTTCATCATATCATTGCAACGTTTCGGTACAAGGCACATTAATTCAACTGCTTTCTGTTAAGGAAAAAGGATGTTGTATTGTTACAAAAGAATCAGAGGGTTCCTAAAGCAAAGTGTCAAATAATGAACTTCAGTAGCATGATCACTGCTAGCAGTTATTCATGGTGAGGCCCTCATGCACTGAAGATATACTGCAATGCCTAAAAAAGTACGGTGCACCTACAGAGCAGGATGGTGCCTTCATCTTTTACTTCTTACTTAAGCTAAGCGAAAGAACACATTTAGAATACCAGCGGGATCTTCAACTATTGTCAAAGGAATACTGAGGTTTTCATTCCTCCATATAAAGTGCCATTAATAACATAGCACTATTGTCCAGGATGTGAAAACGTACCTCTATATCTGAGCACTCCAGACCAGCTTTTTCACTGTACCTCAGGAAGTCCTGGAGAAAGCAGAAAGGTTTGCATTAAGGCACTTCAGAAAGAGAAGACAAAAGATGCCAGTTTGAAAAAGAAAAAGCATATTCAGCATGTGATTTTCTGAGAAGGAACTTGCTAATATTAATAAATTCATCCTCAGATGTTACTGAACGTTATAACCACTTTATAGATATGGAAAAGGGGTGTGGATGGTTGCTGAAAACATCACAGAAAAAAGACAAAGCTGGTATTGGCCCTTGGGAATGCTTATTTGGTCCCTGTCTTAAGCCACAAGACCACACACACTTGAAGATTTTTCTTTTCCTTTTGGCATTTCAGGGAACACACTGCTGTCTCTTTGCTAGTGTGCAATTACCAAACTGTGGGCTGATGGCAGCCTGCTTGAGACTAATTCAGAAAAGAGAAGAAACCAGCTCAGAGCCCCGGTATGGCTGGAGATTACAGGGTAGGGTTCAGACATGCCTAACATTTAGATATTAGGTTGAGACCCCTAGGGATGAATTTTCAGAAATGCTGAGTAATTGGCATTGTAGATAAAGTCAGTAGAAGCCGGAGTGGTCAAACTCCTGAGGAAGAATATTGTGGTGGGCTCCCAAAATTTTAAGACATCAGAATATTCTGCAAATAAGTTTCTTATGCTAATTTGAAGAGAAATATTCAGAAATGAAGGCTATAGCATTTATTAGAAGAATGCCATTTAGCACCAAAGACAGGCTTTATTAACACACTTGTGCATCTTTATTGCGATTTAAAAGAATTGAAGGAAAGTTTACTCTGAAACTTCAGAGGAAGAAAATTCCTATTAGAAGTTTACTCTTCTATAAAAAAATTCCAAAAGAAAACAAAAAAAGAAAAATCTTTTTATTATCCTAAATTGCAAACTACTCCCACAGATGTGGCCCTCTTGCTCTCTGGACATTTTCCATGGGACTCTGTCATTGTATGCCCATGTTTAAGCAGACTCCTCTTTCC
>NW_010533977.1:7923-39864 GCF_000687285.1 Phaethon lepturus
TAATTTGACAAAGTTATTCCTCAGTTAAAACTAGGGCTGATTTAAAATAACAGCATCTAATGCAAGATGCAGACTATAGTTTAGGCCAAAATGCATCTTTCCACTCACCTTGAGAAGAAGCTGATATTTAGTTATTCTTTGAATGGGTTTGATCAGAAAGTCACTGATGGTTAGCCGTTGGCTTATTTCCTGTTGAACCTCCTAAAAATTGAGGATTAATAACAATTGCAAACAATCACAGAGTAAGACAGAGAACAAGATAAAAGGTCTCAGCAGAGACTTATTTCCACAGAAAGTTGGTCTGTTCTTAATCTTTTGTTTGCAAGAGGGAATTTTAGAGGATTTAAAAATCTGGCAATATCCTATTTAGGTAGGGGCTGGGTAAAAGTCGTGACCAGGCTGGAAGGCATTGGAAAGCCCAAAATCCCTTCCCTCTTTGAGCTGACCGAGCAGGGCTGAAAGGTCTAGAGACCATTCTTTCCACCGCAGCGGGGATTACCTCGCAAACAAGTCCTGCAGAGCCTGCCTCATGCCCTTGGGTGAAACGAAACATCTTTCCTTTGTTAATCAAGCTTCTTTCACATTAATATCTAAATGTGTCTAGTCACAAAGGTTTCTTGAAACAAACTTATTGGGAATTTATGAGGCACTGCCCAGCTCCAACAACTTTTACCTTCTCCCCTGTTTGTAGACTACAGATTCACAGAATCACTAAGGTTGGAAAGGACCTTCAAGATCATCAAGTCCAACCATTAATCCAGCACCACCATGTCCCCTAAACCATGTCCTGAAGCGCCACATCCACACGTTTTTTGAACACTTCCAGAGATGGCGACTCCACCCCCTCCCTGGGCAGCCTGTTCCAATGCTTGACCACCCTCTCGGTGAAGAAATTTTTCTTAATATCCAGTCTAAACCTCCCCTGGCGCAACTTGAGGCCATTTCTTCTTGTCCTATCACTAGTTACTTGGGGGAAGAGACCAGCGCCCTTTCAGGTAGCTGTAGAGAGCGATAAGGTCTCCCCTCAGCCTCCTCTTCTCCAGACTGAACAACCCCAGTTCCCTCAGCCGCTCCTCATAAGACTTGTGCTCCAGACCCCTCACCAGCTTTGTTGCCCTTCTCTAGACACGCTCCAGCACCTCAGGACCCTTCTTGTAGTGAGGGGCCCAAAACTGAACACAGTATTCGAGGTGTGGCCTCACCAGTGCCGAGTACAGGGGCACAATCACTTCTTATTTTATTTTGGACAGAAATCAATGCAGTTGTGGCACTCTGAGGGCCACAGACAGTTAGTACTGGATTAAACAGTTATTAGAAATTACCAACATGAGAATTTGAAATAAATGAAATAGTAACATTTTTCCCCATAGCAGAGACCTTAGCAGCACATTCAGTATCAGAATCTTCTAGAGTTTGTTTTAGATAAACCCCACAGATCACAGAATAGTCTACTTGACTAGGACTCACAACTGTAAGTAGCAGTAATGTATAATAAGCAATGCTTACCTCGAAGTATGTCTCGTACTCAGCTACTATATATTCAGATCGTGGCTTGTTTTGGCAATATACCACGTACATGTGTAATCGCCGCTCCTGTGAAAGCAAGAGGCACAGCAGCCTGGTGAGATATTGGCTTCCATTCTGTTTTGGTATTAAAAGCTGGCAGAAAGTTGCTAAGATGTTCCGCTCGGTCTTCCTTATTTTTTGTTTAATCAAAGATTTAGTTTGCTGAAGTAGGAAAGTAAAGTAACAACTGGTTCTGTTCTCCACTGCTGCACCTTAGGTAAGGGGATGTTTCCAAGGCGGTAGCCAATTAGAGATGTCATCCCCACACTGGTAGGTCTGAAATTTGCTATAGAGTTGTGCTTTGGCTAATATCATACAAACATGTCAATTGTAGCAGTTGGCAAGTACCTGCCATAGCTATACTTTGGCAGATGTCAAAATCAATTTTGCCCCCAAAATAAGAAGTCTGCAAGAGGGCAATGATTAATGCTTTAGTTCAATACAGCTGCTCACTGAAGATGCATAACTACAGGGCTACTTTATGTTTAAATTAAGTTTAGACATGTAGAAGTATCAAGTTGGCAAAAACAGATGTTTTCAGAAAGGAGTCATCACACCCTAAATGACAATTATACTAGAGATAGGTGAGAAAATGAAACTTACATGCTTAATAAAAAGCTGTGCTAAACGGTCAGGTTCTTGAAGACATTTTTCCAGTTCAGTCAGGAAAAAGCTGAAAGAAAGGGTATCAACATTTCAGAATGCTTCTTTAGGTCATCCCAGCAGCAAACTAGATATATCTGTGCAATTTTAGCTACAGTATTCAATAGTAAATGAAAAGGTAAGCTTGGCTTCAGCCCTTAATGGTGGGATTTCTAAAACTTTAGATGAGGGCTGTGAAATGTGGAGGTCTTGTCTTGCAAACTATCTGCTCTTCTTTACTATTCAATTTTTTAAAAGTGCTAATTATTATCTAATTGCAAGAGTTGCTTTCCTTCACTGAGAACTCCCAAAGTAAAACTCTTCCGTATACCAAAACACTTGTGAAAACTCAACTGAAGCTTTACCAGGAGTTCTCAGTTGCATGAGCAGATTTGGAGTACTGGTCAATGTGAAAGAGACACAGAAGTTTCCACTTGAATAAACAAATCAATATGTTTTTGCTGGTAGAGTTCTGGCATGTTCTGTTTTTCACTGTTTTTCAGTATATTACTGTTAGTCATATACTGGAGTTCATAATAGTAATAGTAATTCATAAAAAAATGTCTCTATCTTGACCTGCAGCTTTGGGGAGGTCATTCATTCTAGCTTGAAAGTCCTTACCAAGAATATACTGGGATGTCTGTAAGTGGGGTAAAAGCAGCTAAACTAAACTTTAGGAATACTAGTAGGTTTTTCTAACTAGGTAGGCAAATCCTGACAATCTCCCTTTGCACCATCTTCTTTTTCACTGCAGGAGTTCCATCTCAAATGACTCCGCAGATTTGCTCCAGTAGCCAGACTTGGTGAGAGGACATGTCTGCACGGGTCTGGTCCCAGGAAATCCCAAAACCTCAAAAGCAGGGGCATGTTGGACAGCTGTCCCAACTAAACATCCCTATCGCTACCATCAGATACAGCTGCTTCCATGACTCAATCCTCTATAAATGTTAAATTCATTTGCATTTAAATAGACTTCTTGACCCTAGATATGCAGAACAAAAAATAGGGAATCCTTCCCTATGTGTTACAGAAAACTCCTATCATCACACTTAAAGAATGAATGTCACTGTTAAAAACACTATGTTGCTGGTATCAACTTAGTATATGGTGAAGCGTTTCCTGACATTTTTTGTTTTGTGCTCACAAGGGCATCTATCAGAACATAAGGACAGACCCAGGCCATGAGATAAGCACCTGTGGGACACATGATGGGAAGGATACCGTATTTCCTGGGTGAGGGAAATGTCCAGAGCTGAAAGAAGATCCAGCCCAGTGTCCATTGTTCAAGTCTGCACATGCACACCCAAATTCTAGTTTAGCTAGAGCTGTAGAGTATTTCTAAGTGGCAGAGTTGAAATGATGACCATATTGTCCATAAGCAAGACATTGCTGTTCATAAAATTGCAGCAGAAATGGCCCAGGGTTTGAAATAAGCCTCATATTTCCAGGAGCTTTTCAAAAGCTACTTGTGTATGAGTAAGATTTTCAAGGATCTGAGTTCTTAACTCAGAGTCAAAAGCATCAACTAGGCCAAAGCACACCAGAGCTTTCACATGAGAAGGATCTTGAAGGTATTTGCATTTTATCACCCTACTAGCCAAATACTACTGGTATGGTCAGCCTTCGTGATCCTATCAGCTGCATGTGAAGATGTTCATGTTGCTGGGAACCACAAGACACAGCAAGCAAACCATGACTTTCCAGCATTGTTACTGCTCATCAGTGGGATGAATTGAGCCTACAGCTGTGACCCAAGAAACACAATTATAGCAGCCTCAGTAGCTTATCTGAGGATCCAGCAAGTACCCCACAAGCAGCAACTCTCTGGGAGCCATGTTGGAACTGCTTATGAGCAGAGTTGTAGATGGACCACAGTAATATCTCCCATTGAGCCTCTTGTGGCTCCCCAGCAAGGAGTGGCAGAGCTGTTGGCAGCACAGCACTGACACAAAGCAGACTCTCATGTGCAACATTTCTCTCACACACTGACCAGCACTCCTGGCATGGTGTTTGAGCCAGCATAAAGCTGCATCTGTGATCAGAGACAACGTGACAAACACTCTCCCATGAAGCCAGGCAGTGTGAAGCTATAGTCCACCCAAGTTTTTTTCCACTGGGAAAAATGATTTTATGTAAGACCAATGCCTTGCATCATGCAGTTGTGCTGTTTTTGGCTCGGTAGACAAAGCCCTATATCAGGATCAAGTGTATCGTGAAACTGTGGCTAAAAGCACATGAATTAGAATATGTTATCAGGATTCAAGGTAGCCATGATTTGTGAAGTTATTAAGCAGCACTTACAAACCAACAGAGACCATTTAAAGCGAGGCAACGTCCTTTGGAAGTTCAGCACTGAATCACCTGCTGATGTTCAATTAAAAGGAGCTTAGATACACAGACACCATATACCCAAATCCTTTATGGATGAGCGATTAGAAAGGTGCTTAAAAAGGAACTAAACTAAAAACTTACTCTTTATGCCAGTCATAGATCTGGTGAATATTGCCAAATACAATCTTGTCTTTCCCTTTCATATCTTCAGAAACTCCTTTTTCTTCAATCCTTTTCATGAAGCCCTTTAGAATTAATGATCAGTGATTAGCAAAGGGTTCATTTGAAGAGGGAGCATAATTACACTCCATTTTTTTCAAAGAAACAAAAGTTTTTATACTGAGAACACTTAAAATACCTTTTGTACAATTTAAAACCAGAAACCCATCTAGATACTTTAAATTACACAGTTTGCTTAAAAGAAAACGTTATAGGATTTATTCTGAATATCTACAATACTTATACAAACTGTTATTAGATATCATTGAAGTGACAAGTGCAATTAGAAGATAAAAGTTAAACAAAAATAGTTATCATTCTCTTGGCTTCTCTGGTAAGAGGAAGAAGACAGACTCTGTACAGAGTTCTTCCATTCATCACCATGAGTATTTTGTGGGAGCACAAAGCCAAGCAGTAAGTTTAGAGTCACATGAGCAGGATTTTTCACACCTCCTGAGAGTTTCTTTATAAGCCTTTGGAGCACTGCAGCCCTGTCAGGTTTGCCAGTGGTGCATGATGAAACAGAAGATAACACAAAAGTCTTCAAGTCTGGAAGCTGTTGAAAATCACTGTTAGATGGGCTGATAATTCTTCTTGGACTAGCGAATGCCAAAAGTGTTGCCAAAACTACACTTGAATCACAAGTTCTGAGTCCTTGCTGGGAAAAAAAACGGACCCTGCATGTGATTTTGCTGACAGGTGGCTCCTAAGGATCAGTCAGGTCTTTAGAAGTTGAAGCTTAAAAAACCTATAACTGCTTTTGAAAAAAAGGAGAAAGGGGCAAATAAAAATAAAAGCCCTCTATTTTATCTCAAGTCTTTTTGCAAAACAATAATCCATGGGCCACACAGGCACCTCAGCACAGATCCAAACCCTGTGTCTGGAAAGGTACTCAGACACAGGACTTTAGTCCAGGTGCAAACTCAAGTAAAGTATGTGTTACCATTACTCAATATGACAGCAAGAAACACAAGAAATAGATGGTAGGAGTGTAAGTTATTCTCCACCACTGCTCTCAAGGCTGCATTAAAGCAGAAAGACTTTGTCACAAGCAGGGTAGCCAAGAAAAATCTTTGCACACTGGAGTTGAAACCTAAAATATAACATTAGTTAGATGGAAACAAAAATAGTTTCCAAAGGCATTTCTTCTTGTTTCTGTCAACATGAGAAGGGGACCATGGAAGCAGAGTGCAAAATAAAGCAGTTTGTTTCTCAGGCTGTATTTTTTGTTGCTGTCACCCTTCAGCATGGTGCTTTTTAGTGGGAAAACATTTTACAGGGTTTGCTTCAGCTCACCTCCACAACAGTGCCCAAGTCTTTGACGTAGTCTTTTTCAGTCTGTACCAGCTCATTTAAGACAAACCTGAATTAAAACAGAACATGCACATATTTGACTATATTCCTTGATGTTACTGTTTTTTCCACATACTACCCCACTTCCACTCTGGGTCACATAACACAACTCACTCTCCACTCACTTACAGCTCAGTGGAATGTAAATGACAAAACTGTCACATTTCAGGTCAGGGTAGTTTCAATTCTCTTAACCACTCTTTTTTCTACCCCCTCTTCCCCTCCACATCCCAGAATGGTGCAAGAGCAGCAGCACAACCTGTACTGTACTTTGAGCTACACCTCTCTGCTCTCCTTTCCTCCACCCTCCATGCAGCCCTCCTGATAGTGATGGAGACATGTCCTGACCCATTCTGCAGCAAGCAGGAGAAGATCTCTTGACCCAGTGCCTCTGGCTTTGCCCAAGATTCATCAATTAAGTATTAATTTGGAAGTTTCAAACATTTGGAAAACAAATCCCCTCTCCCATCATAACCAAGAGCTTAATCTTTCAGACTAGGTAATCTATGTGTGGGTGTCAAATGCTTTACACTGATTTCAGAGCTAATAATCCTGGGTAGGAGAGTCTGATGAAGGCTTGATGTTGCAAACAACAGCAAGCTAAAAAAAGCCCCTCCTTTGTAAGTCAAACTGACTAATCACATAATGTTCTTTTGAGGACAATTTCAAAAAGTTACAGCTTGCTGCAGACAGTTTGCCTCTGAATTACACCAATACATAGATTTGGCATACAACAAATAAACTCCATCTGTGCTGAAGTTCGCTAGGGCAGTAACAAGGCTTACAGGATAGAGGAGTGCTTTCATGTCTAATATCACTCTGTTCACATCAATCAGCAGACTGACCCACTTGAAATGATAGGACTGAGGGCAAGCACTGCTAAGATAAAAGCCTGGTTGATAATATCTAGAGGGAAAAAAAAAATAGTAGACTGCCATTGCAAGCAGAGACTCGGTTATGAGGGTTTACTGAGAAAATAAATCCTGCTCCCGCTGCACTCCCAACGTGTCCCTTGCACAGAGTGGAGGAGATACTTAAGACACGTGGCAGGAAGAGGTCAAACAGCTTCTTGTTCATTTGAGAGTGAAATCCAGCCCCCTTGGCAGAAGGCAGGGCTGGCAGTGGCGATGCCAGATGCTTGTGCTCTCCGAAGCACCCTGCCAAGTTGCGTGCCTGGGTAGTAAACACGCACGGGGCAAAAGGCTGTTCTTTTACAAAGCAGCAGCATGTGGCCTGAACAAGTGTGTGCTGTACAGTCCCCTCTTGCTGGCTGACCTACTGTGCCCTTGCAAAAGGCTTACCACATCCCCTCCACACAGAGAGGCATGTGGGGAGGCTACTTTTTGGCTCACACCACCTCTGCATTGCTCCCTGCAAACACAGAGAGCAGCTGAAAAGATGGGGAGAACCTCTCCTACCTGCCCACTGCTTCCCCCACACCCGGACCCATTTGGTTTGAGTTACTGCCTTGCAGTAACTTACAGATACTTATGGCCAACTCCTGCTCTAAAAATGAAGCAGCAGGCACTTGTAGTACTTAATGTTGCTGCACATGCAGGCAGCTGGGTTTGAATTAAAAATCAGTGCAGCAATCCGATATCTATGAGGTGAACAGACTAAACATGAAAATTTACACCTCTCTTAGGAACCAGAGTCTGCATCTCTACTGCTTACCTTAAACTGAGCACCAGTGATGCCCCAGCTCCCCTCTTCCTAGCAAGCAGAGAAATCAGCCTTGACCCTCTCTATTAGTTCTCTGAAGCCAACCTGACACAGGACCTTAGAGGTACTCCCAGATTTAAGGTTTCTATGATGCATGCTGCCAAAAATTCAAGTTCACTAACCTCCTCATCTGATAACATGGAGCAAGGGCAAGCAGTTGCTTGGAAGGTGCCTGCCCTGGTCACCAGCAGATATTTACTACACAGCTGTATTTAAAATGGCATGAACTGGAACAAGGATAGAGCCTCCTCGCTTCTGAATAAGCCTGAGTATCTGGATATCTTAACTCTGTATTAAATCTATAGTGCACAACGCCACTCGATGAGACTATTGCCTTATTGCCCATAGAAATGCAGCAATCAAGTCTGATGGAATAAGGGTTTCCTAACACTAAGGCTAGCTGCTGGCACGCACGTGCTGCCAGAGACACAGGAAATTACTGCCCATGCCTGTGCAAGGATTCAGCTGCTGGTTTGTGGGGAATGGGGAGTCTCAGCTCAAGTTTGGAGCTCAGCTGCCTGATATGGCTATGGAATTAGACAGAGAGAGCCGTAGAGATACCTAACACACACACAAAGGAGCTGGAGAGGAGACAGATGTCTTGTGCTGAAAGCCTCTAGCAGGTGCTCCTAAATATCCTGGTGTTCAGGAAATCTGGATAGAGGCAGCCACTAATTACATGTAACGTGCTGCCAATCCCCCTGCCAGAAGTGTCAGACACTAGAAAGCATTACTGTATCTGCGCTTGCAGTGGCACAGGTCTCTGCACTGAAACGGCAACCTGCAGTTAGATGCCAGCTATCTAATTAATGAATTGCCACCAGAGAAACCCAAGAACTTGCAATATTGAGAAGCTTTTAGGAGACAGGCGTGGGCAGAGTTATTCTCTGCGGGAAGGCTGACAGCTGTCTAGTAAAAAACTTTTCCCATTCAGAAACACGTCCAGGAGTGTCGTGTCCCCGCCTGCTGCTAAAGTTGATCCAGTCCCTCACTGTATTGCTACTCTGGCTTCCTGCAACAAACTGCAGGAGTAAATGGTGGCTTTCACAGACCTGCGACACTTTGCTCCTGCTTCCTCATCTACACTTAACTACCTCATTGTCCTCCACTGACTTGGTTTCCTTCCCTGCTTGGCATCTTTCCCAAATGGGCTGCTCTTTTTTCCACCTCTCACCTTAGCACACTCCAATGAGACCTGTATGGACCGTTACTTTTGCCATCGATGCATGATTTGATTAGAAGACTGCAGTTACCATTGCTAGTGTAAGAGGCAGTATAAAGAAAACAGCTACCTGAGCTCTCTTTCATATAATTCTTGATTCTGTTTCTCCAATACTCTGTGTCCTTCAGACTAACCATGCATTCAAGAAATGCTTTAATCATGATAAGCTTTGAAGGCACAAGTGTTATGTCTGTTACATTTATGGGAGTGTACAGATAATTTTAAAAAACAACTTCCATGAGCTGTCACCATTTCTTTCCTCTCTCATTACCATGAATATAAGGGTTTCCCAAATGAAACCTTCTCTTTGGTGGCATGTTTCCACCACAAATGCATCTGAATTCTGCCTCTTCCTTTGCTAATAGCTAAAGCAAAAAATTATTCTCTCATTCAAAAAATCCTAGTGGGATTCTCTGTTCTTTTCCTTGAAGGTAGCTAACAAGGTCAACCACCCCTTTGAGAGGTGATTTCACCTCTGGCAACGCAGTAATTACCAAGGCAAACATCTCAATACTACTTGTCTAGCAGTTCAGAGGCTTTTACAGCAAAAGATATTTGCTGTCTAGGATAAAAGCTGCACATTTTAAGGAGTGGTGTTGGACTTCCTGGGTGTGCAAGTGTTTTTACGAAGCATTTTTACAGGTTAAGAAAAAACAGAAGCAAGCAAAATGCAGTTTTACTCCCAGTTCCGTGCTCATTCACTGACTACAAAGTATTCTTTTAGGGCAGCTATATGTCCTCCTTGGGTGCATATTTCAGAAAGAAGAACCAGCGAGGCAACTTACATCCTGCCTCTCATTGCTTTGGCTTTCTGTTCCTCTTCAAGGTTTCGTGGGGGAGTCGAAGGCATCATTCCTTCATTTAAGCAGCCAGTGGCATCTTTTAAGCTTCCTCGGTACGATCCTCCTTCAAGGGTCTAAAAAACCCCAAAGAACGATAGAATGAAGATTATCCTTGAACTTCAGTATCAGTGTTACCTTCTGTTTCAAGTCAGTTCTGCAATCAACACTGCTGTCTAAAACCAAGCAGAGTATTCAGGAATACTTTCCCGCAGGACTTGGTGAAACACAACCAAACTAGTTTTAAGTTGATATAAGCCCCCCACCCCCAAAGCATTAAAACAGAGAAGATATCCTTTTGCCAGAAGGTAGAAAAAGATGTTTCGGTAGCCCCAGGATGAGAAAACTCTTCCAAATTATTTCAAAACAACCTGAAAATATCCTGGTGTCTCAATCAGAACCAGGGTTAGGCTACACGTGGTCAGTGTTTCTCTGCCAAAGATTGAATGAGAATTCTTGGTAGTGAAGTAAAACACAAAATGAAACAGAAATAGATGGGTTCATAGTAACATTCCACAATAATTAAAGTTTTCCCCAAATCCCTAGAAAGTAATTGCAATTGACATAACAGCCTGCATGCAGGGGAGAGAGAATAAAATATCCTCTGAAAATATATCTAACTGGATTAATGAAATACTTTTCAATTTGTTAGTCCCTCAACGGAATAAAACTATTTTGAGTAAATTTTCTGGGAATGTCCTTTTTGGTTTCCCATGTCACAACAAGCTCCTTCACCACTTATTCCTTATCAAGCACCCTACGAACACAGAACATCTTCATGTACCAACATCTTAAACGGAGAACATACCAAAACTGTCTGGAATAATTGGCTAGATAAAGCTGCTTGCACAGAGTTACAGTAATTCAATGATCACTGTGTGTTTTGTTGTTTTGGTTTTACTCTCGTCATCCTTCCAGTATATGTAAAGAAATGAACCTTTGTAGGCTCATCATAACCCTGCTTTAATCCTGACTTGTAATTAAGTTAAACTTGCTCAAAGCAAGCATTTACCTAAATTGAGAGATCCTGGGACATGTAGAAAAAAGGTTTAGCTTTTATATTAACATTCTGAACTGTTTCAGGGAAAATTTAAGAGAAGTCAGGATATGAAACAGGGTTTACTCCTTATCCAGCAGAGATGGGACCAAACGGGGAGAGTGCACAACATTGAAATTTTTGAACAAATTAAACCCACAGCATTTTATCACTTGTTCCGCTCCCTGTCACATAGAGTTGACAAGGCAGATTAGAAGCAACACATGAATCTTTGTAAAATTAAAGTACAGCTGTAATACTTCAAGCAGTTCTACTCTTTAGAGGGTCTTTTCACTGAAGCCAGAATACCAAACAAATTCACCTGTTGGGTAGTAAAACTCCTGTGCCTCAGAACAAGCTTTAAAACAAAACAAAACATCTCACTGCGTAAAATATTTGAAAGAATACCAACAAGCCCCCTGAAAGACTACAGTAGCTCATACCCTTCAAAGCCTGCTCCAAAAGCACCTTTTGACTTTGCAGCACGGACCCTGCATGCCAACGTGAGATGTAGGCTTCATCTGACATGGAAAGCAAAAATACTAGATACTCTACTGTGAAGCAGAGCACATAGGGTTAACAAAAGCATAGCAGGTGAAGGTGGAAAGCAAGGAAATCAGAAAAAAGAGGTAGACTTTAAAGTCCTTCCCTAGAGTCACATTAGGCCTGTTGTGTACACAGTTTTCACAACACTAAACTTACCAGCTTACTTTTGACCAACTTTTCTATTGCACTGACAAGGTCCGCAGCAGTTGGGACATCGGAGGAGCTCTGTCGAGCAGCTAGCAAAGAAGAGGACTGCAAGACACCAGGTTGCAAAGGAAAAGCAAGTTAGCAGGATGAGAAAGGAGTAGGAAACCAGCGGTCAGTGAAGCAGCTTCTGAGACAGGAGGACAAATGTGGAAGGGGAGCAGGAGGGTTAGAGGACCACATGCATGGTCAGGTGAGTGACTGCAGCCCTATCAGGCAAGCACAGAATTGCCATCCAACTCTGGCTGCACATCCCTCTGAAGCAGGTCCAAGGTTGGGAACCAGGGAACAGTGTCAAAGAACTGAAGTTCATTGAAAATGAAAATGATCCAGAAAATTGATCTTCTCACTGCCAATGTAAGAAATTATCCCCTCCCCCATACATACATATTTAATAAATGTAGTTAAGCACAAGGTAGACATGGAGTTACAGGCAATAGGGGAGGGAGGCAGGGGGGAACAAATCATTCCCCCTCCCTTCCCCACAGATGAATTGTAACTCCAAATGAACTCAAATGACACCTCCCATTCATGCAACCTCATCCATCCAAAATGGATGGACATCAATCCATCTCTTCCCTCTCCTCTCTGCAGTAAGTGGAGAGAAAACACCCCTACATATCTCATCTATCCTAGGTGCCTGGTACAGGAGGGCAGAAACACTCTTTGGAGATGCCCATTTTTCCCTACTGGCATTATTTAGAATATTTTCAGTCTCGCTTCTCTATGTCTGTCTGTTGGTCACAGGTATTCCATTTTAGGTGCCTGACATCATGTAACGTCTTTGCACGTCTCCATGCTCAGGTAGCCACAACTAGTATGTGCTGATCATTACAAACCTCCAGAAACACCGAGACCTCATCAATGTTCTACCCAAGCATCCCCCATGGTGCTGCAAAGAGTGGCCTCGGTGTGAAATATTCACTTTTAGTTTAAGGTTTTTGCTCTGTACGGGCCTCTTCACCCCTTGGTCTTTGCCCTAAGAAATCTCACTTTGAAAACCCAAACTCATGTGATAGCTATGGTAATTGGTATTTATTAGCTTGCCTGTGTGTACATTTCTTCTCAATGAAATACAAGCACTGACTAAAACTACAAGCCCTTTGCAAACCTGGTTTTGGCAGGCTGACACGGGCTAAAGCATGGCTCAATTTTTATAAATGCTGCATTAAAATTATTAAAAAGCTTATTCATGTCTCAGCTGCTTAATAAAGGCCTTCTGGAGAGCACATATTTCAGTGAAACCACCGTGTAGGTGCCAGTGAACATGCATCTGAGTTTAAATAGTGCTGTGGAGTGGAAATGTGATGGCAGGAATTAGGCAGCTGGCCACCTCCTTCAGCAGCCCTTTGGCAAGGTTGGTCATGTTGAGTGACACAGCCCCAGGAGGAGAAAAAAAAGGCAAAGGACACCAATCCCAACCAGAAGCCTTGTGACAGAGCAGAAGCTGAACAGCCTGCCACTCCTCATCACCTCACCTTTCACAAATAATACATCTAATCAACAGTTCTAATTACAACAACAAAAACTACAGGTAATCAAGCTGGTAATTGAAGAATTAGGTTGGTAATGCAGGAACCTCATACAAATGTAAAAGCTCAGACAGCCTGTTTCACCTGCAATGCAGACAGACATGTCTAGGAAAAAAAAGACTGAAAATAGGGACTTTGAAGAGGGACTGGACAAATACATAGACGGTAACGGTCAAACAAAACCATTCTAGCAGGAGGAGTCTAATTTTTGGAGGCACTAAACAGCTGTTGCTCTCAATTCCTTTAACTGAAATTGCTCAATATCTCTGAAAAGTAAATAACTGCAGGATTTTGAAGGGAGCATGGAAACATTTGCTGCCTACAAGTCTTTCAGGGAAAAATAAAACTCTTCTGTGATTGATGAGAGGGTCTGCTTTGTATGGGGCAAATTGAAAAATGGTATTTCTATTTCTCAGGAAGTAAATTATTAATTTCTTATATGAAGATACCTTGCAATTTGCCTTTATAAGAGCCTCCAGAAGTAGCAAGGCATGATTATTGCTGCCTTGCAGATAGGCTCAGGGAACGGTGCTGCACCCCGCAGCGTGCAGACATCACAGAATCACGGAATCATTAAGGTTGGAAAAGACCTTTGAGATCATCATGTCCAACCGACAACCACCATCCTCTGCACTAAACCGTGTCCTGACCTACCCTTGTTACTTCCCCACGCTGCTGCTGGTCCAACCTAAGCCTGTGCCTGTAAGCAGTAGTAGGACATGAGCAGGGACCTCTGCCCAAATTAACACTGTTGAAGAGCTCTTGGGTCCAGCACCACTCAAGCATTACTAATGTGGTACTCCTGTGCCAGGGAATTCAGGAGCCATGTTTGTGAGGTTAAGATTTTCCCCCATGACAAAAAGTGAGTAGGGGGAGAAAAAGAGAGAGAAAAAGGGTTTCAGATGCATCTTGCCCTATTTAATCTTCTGTTTAGGAGCGGGTGAAGAAACAGGATACCAAAACGCTCTATAAAGCTTAGACATCTGGAGCAGAAAACAGTTTAGTTCCACAACATTGGCACTGTCAGAAATGTATTTAAGGAATACTGAAATCACATGGCATGTTAAAAATCAAAAGTAGTGACCCAACTAAAGCAGTTTTGTTTTTCTTTCAAAAAAACCCAAAACAAGTCCCCCCCAAAACCAAAAAAGCAAATTAACCCCAAAACATTTAGCTTAACACCATAGGGAAAAAGCCAGGAGCAACTGCTATTGTGCTGGGCACAGATCCACCATGGCTCTGCTTCACTGACCTTTCTCCTCTGCCCCTCGCCAGACAGCCAGCAGCACACGCAGCACTCAAAGGGCAAGAGTCCACAACTCCAGCTGCTTCCTTCTGGACTTGCTGCCACCACAATGTCATAACATTTCCTGACAGATTAGCAGCAAGCCCCCGAATCCTTTCTTCCATCATTCTGCTCCTTTGCACCCTTCTCTCTCTGTATTTCCAAACTCCTTCCTGAACCTTCCCCAAGAACTTTCTGGGTTGTTGTTTTTCCTGACAATTTATTAATCTCCCCTATCCTTGCTTCTTTGCACGCAGTAATTACAATCAGGGGATAGAAATACAGAAGTGGCAGTGCTAAAAACAGATGCCAGCAGGAAAGCAGGAAACAGCTAAACAGAAGGATGGATTTCTACAACGGAGAACACAGCACCAGGAAAGGGTGGGGGAGGACACATGCAGACAGGACCCACACTGACTGGGAATGCAAACCACCGTCGTAGCCATATCCACAGATTCTCACCCCAAGTCCAAGAGAGCAACTGAAGGACTCTGCAAGCCACTGCACCATCTACTGCAGCAAATTTGGACTCAACATTCAAGAGACGCTAGTGAACAGCAGAGAACTACCACCACCAGCATGGTGCACAAAGATGGGCAGACCAAAGCCTTTCCCACCCTCCTGACAGGGACTTCAGACACCTTGTGGGCTTCTGAACTAACTGGAGCTGATGGACCATTCAGTGATGATCAGCCACATATGCTGAAAATGCCAAACGATGGCACTGGGTAGGCTTTTCCATCTTCAAGTTTCAAAGCACTTTAAAATGGAGAGTGGATGGTGGGGCACAGACTGACAACATTCCTGAACCCGGTCACACAAAGTCTGAGTGGAGAGCCCAAGCTATCTAACCCTTGGTAAATGTGGTATTTGTGGACTCAAGCAGAGTCCAGCATCTGTCCTACTTTTCAGGTCCAGGCTGCCATCAAATACCATTTCTGCTGCTACTGCCACACACCAACGGCACTTTTAAAACAGATGTGGAGAACATGCATTATCAGACTGAATTGAATTTCTGACTACACACAACATGAGCACACGATCTACCTGTCATGAAATGGGATGCCAGGGCTAAATTGCTTATCCAGCACTATTTGTAAATCCAGTTGGTGAAAGGTACTAGATTATGATTTGCACATAGGAGTCTCTCGTAACCACAAGTGTAGGCCCTGGATACTAGAAGACCACTACAAAACCACTGTGAAATGGCTATGTGAGAAATGCACTCAAACAGCAAAATGATATGGTAGGGGAGGCCTTACCATCTCATCTTGGGCTGGATCATTGTCAAAAATCTTCATAGGAGGAGGAAGAGGTGTGTGAGACTCTTCATCTGGTTCATCTTCTCCCCAACCCTTCTTGCTCTTCTGAAGAAAAGTTAAATATAATTAGAACCAGGGATGGGCTTCTTTTCTCTTTTTAGATATCTGAGCTCTACCACTAGGCTTTGAGTCCGTTAATACTAATACTGGCTCAATATTGCGTTGGGTGGAGAGAACTGCAGGTAATGCTAAGTATTGTGGAAGAGAAACAATAAAGACATAAGCTTTTGCCGGTTAATCCTGGTGCATTCTAAGAGTTACAGAAATACAGTTTATCAGTCACCCAAGCAGGTAAGGCAGTTACAGCTGTCTGTGTGCTGATGGAAAAGTATTCTTTAATTTAAATGAGAACATCTCAATGTACAGTTTCTAAAATGAATTTGTCTATTTGTGTTCAGTTAGTATCTTCTCCATTTTTGGCTTATAAGTCCTTATTCACTTTATCAGGAAAGAGCCATTCTCGGAAAGAACATGCCTGCAGAGAAACTGCAGCTACAAATAGGTAGCAAATTTAACAGAAACATGGCTATTTCTCTGAGTGTTTTCTTTCAATAAGGAATTACACTGTCATGAGATGATATGAACCTCAGCACAAAGGGATAACAGCTGCTCAAGAATAACTTCATTTCTATCCTTGACAGCTTTCTAATAGGCTATTAAAAAAATCTAGTCCAAGGACAATAATATATGTAGACTTTGAAATGCTGTTCCCTATATATTCCACTGTTCTTTGGACGACAACGCTGTTTGCAACACAGCTTCAATCAATGCAATTTAACATATGATTTGCTGTTCCCTCTAGACCCTAAGGGAACTGCATTTACTCAAGCGTAAATCACACACCACAGAAAAGACTATCAGAGATATGATCTTTCCTGCAACAAACACCAACACACACCTCATCTGCGCTGTCTCCTTGAGGAGTGGTTTCATCTCCGGTCTTTGGTGAGCCGAGGTCAAAGCTCTTCCTGCCATCTCGCACCTTCTTTTGTTTCTTGATGTTGCTCTCAGTCTTCCCGCTGTTCAGCCGGCGCACAGGACTAGTCAACCATTTCTTCAGGGTGTTGGTTGAGCGCTTGGGGCCAGGAGAACTCTGGATTGAGTTGAGGGATGGCTGAGGTTGCAAATTGGCCACTGAATCAGACTTGCCCCCGTTGTCATTGGAAGAGACTGAATATGCATCTGGAAGAAAACAACACAGGTGAGAGATCATACCAGTAACTCCTCTATTTCCTAGTGCACAACAAGCGCTTGGCAGTCCTAAGCATGAAAATACAATCTGCCTTAATACAGGTTTTGTGACCTATGGACATTGTGTAAACTTTACTGCACAGCAGAGAGAGGAGGCGTATGCCCTGCAACCGGCATTTTTTACAATCTTACACACTTCTTTCATTTCCTACCACACTATCTGTCCTTAAGAAAGATCGCAGACAGCAAAGTTACCTAGTTTTTGATGAAAGCCTGAAATTCATGCTAAGTGCTGAATTCCTCAGCTTCTTCCCACAGATTTCATTGTGAATTGCCAGGAAGAAAATAAGCACAAAAAGCAGATAACTACAGAAGACCTGAGAGGCACCAATGCTTTGTCAGGTTCCAATTCCATAAATGTTTCTCAGCTGTTTCCAGACCCTACTGACATTACTGTTAGACTACTTATTAACTTTTGAAGGTTATTTGAAGCACCGTAAAATTACCTCCTTTGCCCCTGAAAGCAATTTGTCAGAAGACTTCACACCTTCCCTAGAACTAAGAAACTGGAATGAACAATTACAAAAGATGACAAATTGTTGAAACCAAAGGAAACTCCCAAGAAGAAGATACAGGGCAGGCTTAAAATCAAAAAAAGATTTCCATTATACCCAAACTGATGTGTATCCAACCGCAATTACCAATACACACCTTCAGACTAGCTCCTTAGAAATGGGTGCAACCTCCCTTACTCCCCCCAAAAGCAACACACCAAAGCCATGCCAATGTCAGTAAGTCTTCAAAATCAAAGCAAACAAGCTGCTTGAAGATTTCTCAATTGCCTTTCACCTTTCTGAAACCAGGCAAGGCAACTCCCTCCCCAGGAGCAATCAGGGACTGAGATTTTTAATCCCACACAGTTTAAGATGAATTTTTTTTTTACAGAATTCAGAAATTGTCACAGTCCTGTAAGGCACATCTCAGAGTGTACATCAGAAAGCAGTCACCTGATGTTATTAAACATTTTAGATGGTTATCTTTTAATCTTTTATCTGCCCCAGCAGAAGACAAAAACATAACACATGAAAATAGCCTGGTACATCCACATATTCTCAGTTCAGCAATAAATATCATTAGAGATACTGGGTAGTACACATGCTGAAGGAGAGCTACTCTCCCAGAAAATCATTACCTATATTGTTTCAGAAGCCAGTTCCTGCTACCTGCTATCTCCTGCCTGGCTTGGCAGAGCTGCTGCTCACAGCCAGCTATGCACTGAGCAGAGATTGCAGCCTACCTTGTCTGCCAGCTTGTTAAATGCAGACCCTGAGAGTTATAATATTTTATAATTATAGACAGCCTCAGTCAGAAGTTGAACCAACAACTTATTACATACCTGAGGTCAAAAGTTAGGTTTTTAGACAGTTTTTCCATATGGGAAATAATCATAACAAGCTAGAGGGAGTCAAAGTTCATCTCCCAAACAGGAAGAAAATCCAAGTCATCTGTCTTCTGACGACAGGAGTGAGTGTCAGAGGGGCTGGGAGGAGGACGCATCCCAGGTGGAGCTGCTGGGTTTTTTCTGACGTTCCTCTGTCAGAGCAAAGTAGCAGTCATCTCAAAAAGGCCTGGGTTTAGCCAGCTCCTGTTGATGTTATTTCATGCACATGAAGTGGCACTAAATCAACTAGCGCAAGATAGTATTTGTCAGTGGCCAGCTTATCTTCCACTCAATAGGCTTTAGATAGTCTCCTCTCGCAGGCTCCACGTGATGCTCTGGGAGTTCATCAGCGCACCTTGCGTCAGCAACTTCCAGGGTTTCGTGATGGCCATTTTGATTTTGCAAGTGCTGTTGCCCCTCCGTCCCCCAGCAGCACCGGCAGCCCCGCAGGTGGTGGGGGAAGCACGAGGGCTCCTCGCCAAGGGGCTGTGCTGAGCGGGGTGCCCTCAGGTGCCCACGCTCCCACTGCCGGTGTGCGGGGAGCCGGGCTGCAGTCACGGGAGGAGAAATGCTGGCAGCGATCGCTCCGTGGGGGCTGCCACTGTCAGGGATGATGGGGGTCAGGGATGATGTGGGGCAAGCAGCTGTATCATGGACTCACTGCTTTTGCTCGGGCCTGGGCATGGTGGGACGTTGAGGAGAACAAAGGACAAGCTGGTCTTCCCGCATCTCGGCTGATTAATGTACAGAGAGCTTTTTACTACAGCTTGGAAGTAACACAGTCCAACCCCTACCTCCAGTCGACGGCACCTTGCCAATTTAACTTTTAGTAAGGGAAGGGAGCTGACAGGAGGCTAAAGAGAGCCTGGGACAACTCCATCCACCCCCAGGATTTGTTAGGGAGATGTGCAATCCTACCTCAGCCTGGTGGGCTCGAGGCAGGGCCAAACCCAGCAACCCCGAACTCTGTGGTGGAAGGGACAGGGACCTACCTTCCCACCCGGAAACGCCCCTGGTTTTACAAGCAGAGCCAGGCCTCGGCCTTGCTGCCTCCCTCTCCCTTCCCCAGGCAGCACAGTCACGGCCGGGGCATGGACAGACGCACAGCACCTCCCGCACCGCCGCACTCTTCGCTCGAGGCCGTCCTGGGGAAGTGACGGTCAGTCATTGTCCACTGCCACCCCAGGGAAGGAAGGCAGCAGGTGGGCAGGAACAGCCCAATCCCCGAGCTGGCCCACAGCACACCTTACCTGCCTGCAGAAACTCTGGTCAAAGTTTAACCCAGAGCCAGAAACCTCTGTAGACCAAACATCAGGCCTCCAGACCCACAAGCCATGATGAAAGCCAACCCAAAGGTTTGCAGAGGGTGGTGTGTTACACCGAGCAACGATCCCACTTGAAAGAGGCTCTGGATTTTCCTGCTCAAGGTCATGCCTTTGGTGATGAAAAAGACTATTTACCAAGGAGTTACTAAATCTCAGTTTAATCTCAGATATGAAGTCTCCTTCTTTCTCCTTGTCTGCTGAAGTGCCCAGTCTAACCACTGTAAGGCATCTGGGACAGAGCCCGGGCTTCGCTTGGCCCATGCAGCCCAAGACTGGAAATGGGGCCTTATCTTGCCTTTAGGTGGTAACACAGTCTTTGCTGGCTGGAGGGCAGCCAGGGAGGTGAAGGGAAAGGCTGGTATAAATCTCCCTGCTCCCCAGCCACCATGACAGGGTGAGTTTGCTCTACCCAGCACCCTACACACGTACAAAGCACTGTCATCTCATCGTCCTACTTCCCACCATTGCCAAACATGCCCTATTCAAAAACCACACCAAAAGTCCACACACAATATTAATAACCTTTTTTCCTTTTCTTTTTTAAAAGGCACTGCAAATACAGACACATTTGTGAGCAAGTCACACTTGCCTTTTGCCAGCCCTGCTGAGAATGATTTCCTTCGCACGTAAAGCAGGTCACCTCAGCATGGCTGCAGAGGCAGGACTGGAGCTCAAGGAAGAGCAGAGCTCACACAATGAGAGACAGAAACATGCAACACAAAAAAACTGCCAGGAAAGACTTTGGAAACAATCTCCTAAGCCGTGCTTGTGTGAGCTCCATGGTTTCTGTGGCACGTACGGCTACAAACACATTAATCATGACACTTGATACTAGCCTGAGATACAGACACCAGGTGGATCAAGCAGAAGAAGAGGACATGTTATCATGCTCTTCTTGCAGAGCACTAGCACATATGCGCTTTGCAAACTGTATTGGTAGAGCTGCTCGGAAACACAGTTTGCTTAAGAAAAGCCAGAGAGCACTTTGGAAAAGAGGCAGTGGTACATTGCACGGTAATTCAGGCAGCCGCCGCTGCCCGCGAGGACCAGCAAAGCAGTGGCTGCCCTCACACTGCAGTGGGTCTGCAGGAACGTCAGGGCTCAGCAGAGAGCTGCGGCAAGCAGTCGTCCTGCCACCAATGTCCCGGGACACACGCGTCTAAAAAAAGGTATTTAGTGAAGCGAAATGGGTGTAGGGAGGTCAGCAGACTAGTGTGGCTAGATTGATTTCTTGGCCAAACCATTCATTCAGACAGAAGAAATGATGGTTTCCAAAACACCCCTAAGCAAACCTCCAAGAAACTTCTGGCAATAGGACTGTGACAGATACTCAGCCAGACCAAAGAGCTGAAACACTCAGAGCTTTTGCACCGTCAGAGCCACGAAATATTTGTCGTTGTTGCTCAAATGAACAGATGTCTATAAAAGCATGCCTCTCACTTGAAAAATGGAAGGTTCCAGTTCTGTGCAACCTTGGGTGAAAGGAAAAACGAAAATCTCATAGAGCCATTTTAGAGGCACAGTTGTATTCCCATTTGAGTCAGTAGGAAATACTGCTGGAACATAAATACACGGCATTTTATTTTTACCTCCCAGTTCCCCAGAGCACACATGGGAGGGCAGATCTGTCTGGTCAGGCTCAGGCAGCACCGGACTCATCTGCAGTAACTCAGGTCGCTAATGGGGAAAGGGAAAGGCTTCTCAGAGCAGTTCAGAAGAAAACATCAGGCTTCTCTTTTTGATCCATACTAACCACAGATCACATACAATAGGAAGGAAATATGCTTTCATAACCAGAAGTTAATACAGAATATAGCTATGAAGACAGGTGACTATGGCAGGACACAATCTTTAGGTGAGAAGAGGTGAATCTTGTTCTCATTTATGTATGGCTCCATTTCTCATCCCAGAAAAACAGTCTGAGAGAAAAGGATTTTTCCACAGAAGTCAGAGGAGATGAGCCAGAATGGGAACTCTGTAATCCTATTAGCATGTGCATTTAAATCAACAATTTTTTTTTGCAGAAATAATTCCACTCATGAATGAAAGCCAATAATGACAATCTGACCGATGAGCACATAAATTAGCTCTGCTGTGCTCGACAGAGCCCATTTTCCATATTTAGTGATTCCTGTAAAATAACATTTCTGACAAAGATGGAATTGAATCAGATGTGGGTGAAAGACTAACTCGGTCTTTACTCGAGCTATTATTTCCTGAAGATCAGGAATCTCAGTACCAGAAAATCTTGGAAAGCAGGAGTCATCTAGACCCATCCTATGCACAAGCAAAGCCTTTATATTAGTATTCCACACTAAACAAACAAGAATCATCTAAACCATCAAAATGCACCCTCTTCTGCCCTTTCCAAGATGATGTCCTTCACCATACAGGCTGTAGGCTCCAGGTCACAGCTCTCAGCCCCTTGAGGCTTTATACTCTCCCTCGGGAAAACACTGCTGTGAGAGCCACCTCAGATCTGCTTGAGGGCTTTAGGGCTAAAGCTCGACTTGACAGGCACAAAGATGGCAGAACAAGGTATGAAAACTGCTTCTTTGATCTCTTCTGTGCTTTAGTATTAAATGTCCAAAACACACTCAGTGAAACATTTTTATTGGCACGAGTCAGGGTTACAAAACTTTGTGGCTTAAGCAGATGACAGTACCGATCCCAGTCTTAGTGTTAGAGCCTATTCTGCCTGTAAAACCTGGCATGGATTTGCAAAAATTTGGGAGGTAACAACATTTGCATAACACAAAGTCACTCTACAGCTATTCCTCAAGTGAAAACACTAGCTCACAACAATGTAAGTAATGAATCTGACAACTTTTAATGTCAACAGATAAACGGTCTCCTAAGGCACTGCCTCTGAAAAAGGCTCCAGCGAAGAACGTAAGTGAACATGAGGAAATTTTCAGTGCCTATGTCAGACAAAGATAAAGGACAACTGGCCTGAAAAGCCCTTTAGATTAGGAGTACATTAAACTTTCACAATGGAATTGCAAAACTCGCCCTGGTGTCCTTCATGGCGCTCTCTCTGCTCCTGGGTCTGCTTAGGTGCTCTACACGTCTGACCGCAGACCTGCCCCACACTTTGGCTCAAGAGAAAAATGAGATCACAGAATCCCAGAAGCATGAAGGTTGGAAAAGACCTTCAAGATCATCAAGTCCAACCATCAACACAACACCACCATGCCCACTAAACCATGTCCCGAAGCGCCACATCCACACGTTTTTTGAATGCTTCCAGTGATGGTGACTCCACCACCTCCCTGGGCAGCCTGTCACAATGCTTGACCACCCTCTCGGTGAAGAAATTTTTCCTAATATCTAATCTAAACCTCCCCTGGTGCAACTTGAGGCCATTTCGTCTCGTCCTATCACTAGTTACTTGGGAGAAGAGACCAACACCCACCTCACCGCAATCCCCTTTCATGTAGTTGTAGCGAGCGATAAGGTCTCCTCTCAGCCTCCTCTTCTCCAGACTGAACAACCCCAGTTCCCTCAGCCACTCCTCATAAGACTTGTGCTCCAGACCCCTCACCAGCTTCGTTGCCCTTCTCTGGACACGCTCCAGCACCTCAACGTCCTTCTTGATGGGTTGATGAAAAGAGACCACATAGGACCCAGTTTCACACCAGAGAGTAAAGACATGTTCAAACTACATCATGGAAATCTAAATGCAAGTTTTGCTCCAACGTTCAAATATTCTCCCTAACTTTATAATCTCCTTGAAATGAACAGAATTGAGAAGGTTCGACTGAATTTTCTGTTTGTGTCTCGGAGTATCATTTGAAGCTTCAAGCTGGAAGTAACATCAAAAAGCACAAATCAATCTGGCAGGATTCTCACAATTCCATTTATGTGAATGAAATGACTTCTGTCCTAACTCAAGAAAAGTGGTGTGGAGTTAAATATTTTATGCAAAAGTTTCTAGTCTGATAGAGAAAGTAGTCTACACTGCTAAAAGCAGATGTACTTGACAAACTTTCCAATGCCTGTAATGTAAAAACTCAAAATTTGACTTTGTTTCACTGTGAAACATTCAAACAAGACTAACTTCCAAAAAGAACTGGGGAAACGAAGGGATTAAAACCTAAATTAATCACGCAACATTCAGAACGCAGTTTCTTTATTGAATAGCTGATACTTCTTGGAAATGGGAAAGAAGAGGTGCTTTGAGATAGAGGATGATCTGTAGAGTTCCCTTTAGCGACGCTGTAAAGCAGGGGATGCTCCTGGGTGATTTTGCGTATGGGTTTTGCCTTTGGGAAATGGTCACCTATCTGTTGTTTTTAATATCCAACTTTCTGATCATTACTTCCAGGTAGAAACCTAAGCTGAGGAAAACAAGCACTCACCTAGCTGGCGTGGGCAAACACCATCACTTGGAGAAGCTCATTTTTGTGGCAGTCAAGGAGCTGTGCATACTCCTGCCCAAGGGTGATGCAGAGCAGGAATCACACCCTGTAGGAGCCTCTCTCTTTCCATTAACTACAGAGGGAGTCCAAGGAAATTACACCCTTAGCTAAATTTAGTTGTTGTGAATCCCCTTCCCACATTTGAGTATGTTTCGTACCAGGCTGATCTCGCAGCAGGAAATGATTAGCTGAAGTTAAGCATCTGACAATTCACTTTAATGAGCAATAATTCATGGCAACCCGCCATTAGCTTCAGTTGAATAGCTTTTATTTTTAGCTGGTGTTGCTCAGATGCGGCTTTCATCCAGCATGCGCTGGGAAAGCTGACATCCCGAAGTAGTCTCCAGGTCTTGGTTGTGCCAGTCGGAGTGTCAGGGCTCGAGAGCTCCAGTTCTTGGAGGTCAGCAAAAAGTCACTGCAGTTCTGGGAAAGTTTCAAAGAGTGAGATAAAACCAAAAGCCTGGAGAAACAGCACAGAGGCGCGTGGTCTCAAGAGACCTTGCAAGAACAGTTACTGAAATCCTGAGAGCGTGCTGAATGACTGAGCTGGGTCTCCAGGGAGAGAAACAGCATAAGGGGAAGGCACAGAGAGAGCCTGCTGAAATAAAACATGACTTTGTTACTAGGCCCAAGAGTGCCTAGTGAGAGAACAGCTACAGAAGTCATCTCTATTGTATCTTCTGCTTCACGTGGACCTAAAGCTATTGTCAGAGGTCACTGTAAGGAGGGCACGGGAAGAAGAGGGAGATGCGTCCTCAGACGAATACAGGGCAGAGTCTTGTTTCCTACAGATGAGGATTTAATAGAGGAGCTGCTGCACATGAAGGCAGAACATGTCCTTGTGCCTCTGAAGAGACTCTCAGGAAAGTGTGCAACTCAACCCCATGGCACCAAGCACTTGAACAGCAGCTGAAACATCTGTGGTCCTCCTCTCTCGGTGTCCTGCTCAGAAACGCGTTTCCATGTAACAGCTTACAACTGTGATGGGTATCTACGACTTCTCTGGTGGGAGGTTTGAGCCTTTTGCTCTCCATTTATCCGCCTGAGAGATTCACCCTGCTTCAGAGGCCCTCTGACCCCTCACATAAGCTGCTATGAGTTCATGACAGTAACAATGAGAAGAAACATCCACAGAGTGAATCCACCAACCCATTGGTAAGTGAGATACTCCTAGCCAGCTCCTATCCCAAAATACTATGAGATAGGTACATTACTGGCCTGCTTTGAGTCCTTCAAGGGAGCCTCACTTATCTCCCCAACAAAGCAACAACTTTTTAGAATAGGTTTTTACTGAATAAAGGGTGTGGAAAAACTCAGAAAAAGAGCAGTTTGCTCCACACAGTAGAGTTTGAGGCCAGGCGCAGTATTTCTACACACTTAATTTCATTCACCCATTCTCTTGCCTCGGGTTTGTGCCCAGCACATGTCTCAGACCAGCCCAGAGCACAGTGAGAGCAAGTCCTATACATCTGCTGGGAGCACACGTGGTGGAGCAGCCTTCACGTAATGCCTCACAGCTGGGAGAGCAGATTTTTGAAGTCAAGAGGCACGCATTTTGCTTTAGCAAAGAAAGGAAATAAAAAGTCAAGACTAACAAGATCCAGAAAGAGCATGCCTTTTTTTTTTTTTTTGAGCAAATCAACATTTATTTCAATTTAGTCAAACAACTCATTGAAGCACTTCTCTAAAGTTCTACTTTACATTTTGTATGTACACTGTCCTCGTTCTGTGACAAAAATAAAGTAATCCCCGACCCTGAAGTTTCTAGAATAAATGTCGCTAGCAGCAAAAAGAACAAAGCCCCAAACACAAAGCAAAAATCCCCCTTGCTAGATTTTGATAGGAGACTTATGCATGTTCCGTAAAAAAGTTTTAACCCTGAACCTTTATGGAAAACTATATGGGATGATGAGGGGGAAAATGTCATGTTTGAAGCTGAACAAGAGCAGCATTTGCTGGCCTTTGCAAGTACACTGTTACTTTTAGCATAACGAACCGTGAAATGCTTAGACACCCACATAGAAGCAGACTTTTAAACTTTGATCTACACAGTTTTGCTCTGCTGGGAGCGTAAGGGTACCAGAGTCGGCAAATACCATCTTTTATCCTGGTGGTGGGCACAAAACCAAACTTTATTACATGTTTTCCAAGCAGCTGTTAGTACAACACAAGCCTTATTCTTTTGTGAAGTGTCAAGGGTCAGCTTCATTCAGCAGTTCCCAAATTGAGCTACTGTAAGAATTTTGAAGTAATTTCTCAGTTAAATGACATCATTGCTAAGATCAACTCTGCCTTACACTTGAAGCCAGCAACCTCTATGATGAGGTAGACCACTCTGCTGAATAGGGGGGAGAGGAGGGAGGAGGATGACACTTGAATATAATATTTATGTCTCCCTACCTCAAAGGAAACTGTGGCTATGTGCCCAATCAATTCCTCATGGAACAACAGAAGAGTATCGGTGACAAAATAAATTGGAATTGGGCAAAAAAAAAGCAAGAACAGAACCCAAAGTTTTTTGGGATAGGAAGAAAAACTGCATGTTGAGAAAGAAGGGATTGGTCATTAAACTTTCCAGGCACACGCAAGGCTCAGAAAGCACAGAAAACAAGCAGAACAAACAAACACAACTGTGTGCATCTTAGCGTCAGCTTCTTTTGCCAAATGCAGTAGCTTCCAACATTCAGCAGCTGTCTCTTGCTTTCTAGTGCTGTGGAGTTCTCTTTGGTACTTGGAGGCTGTCAGGAGCTCCGGGCAAAGAGAAAGTCTTTGTTCATTTACCAACCAATTCCAAAGGCGCTGATCTTGAATAACTTTACTAAGCAAGAGTGATACAGATGTCTAGGAAAGGGGGCTTTTCTCTTAGTAAAGTTGTGGTAGGTGCAGTGGAAACCCAAGGCAATCTACATGCTTGTCAAATTGTGCCTAGGTAAGAAGAGAGTCCTCCATGAACGTCTCTCATTTGTTCACTCTTAAATTATTCAGGCTCTGACAGCCCCTGAAAAGAAAAGAACGGAATAAGAATAAGTTGCAAGTGGTGCAGGGCAAGAGCGGACACCACGTAACCACCAAGAACAACGAGGTTGGGGTGTTTGACGACAGACATACTGCAGCCGGAGCCTCCAGGGCTGGTGCCCAAAGCAGCTTCCTCCATGCCCTTGTCCTCCAGAAATACTAGCCGAAAATACAAGCTCACAGCAAAGGTACTGGCTGGGATGAATTAAAAGAAGAAATGAATGAAGTAAATGCAAACAGCGGTTTGGAAATAAAACACACAGATAAGAACTGCTGGTGCTTGTGATGTTTTGCTCTTTGAACACGGCACAGGGAAATGGCTAAGCAGCTCGGAGACTTTTAACTGCACACTCAAGACTATCAGTTAGACTTGTGGGAAGCTTTAATTCACTCAGCTCAAGTAGGAAAAATCAGAACATCACTTGCCGTTCCATACAACAGGCTCACACGATCTATGTCTTGGTTTTTCGTTTGACAGCTTTCCAGGGTAGGAGCAGTTCTGTGAGGAACCTTTCCTGTGGTGCCGGTCAGCAAGTTTATCAAATTTCAGGTGACGAAATCACTACTACACTCTATCTGCGTCAGCAAGAAAGATGGGATGGGAACTTGAAGTCTCTGAGAAGAGCATCTGCTGCATGGGAACAGGAGAGCTCTCTGCAACGCCCTGCCAAGGTCTCAGCCCTCTGAAGCTGTGCAAGTGCCTTGACCCAGCCATCAGCCTTCCCAATAACGCTAATCCTGAGAAACTCATTGATTTTGACTTTTGGAGGGCCACACTGAGCCTCCCACAGCTTTTACGGTGCTTACACTGTTACCCTTACCAGCAGTCTCCTCACAGAAAAAATTCTACATCCAGCTTAGCAGAGATGTGGAGAAGTGCACTCCATAAACTGTACTGCTTCATTCCCAGCTATGTCACTGCATCTAATCGCAAATATCTGCAAAAATGCTCTACCAAGCAACCTGTTTTAATAAGCGACTATTATTACAAAAGTCATCTTCACTATTGCGGAGTAGCTGCTTTCTTTCAGCCCTCTCTTTCAAGGTAATTAGGAAAAAGAAACACTTACTTGAACACAACAGCGAAGGCTGGACTGCTCTAGCAGCAGAGGCTCTTTGATTCTGGAAAGACTTTGTTGAGTACGGGTGATCTCTTACTGCAACGACATCTGATCACAGACATCCACCTGCCTGACAGTTTAGTATCTCCAGGACATGAGACTGCAGTGAACATTCAGCGAGCATTAGCCTTTAGATGTTTGTCTGGAGCTTGCCTTGCTTGAGGCTTTTCTTAGACACACTACCAGACAACATTTTACAGCAGCCCAGCTCTGAGCAGCTACAGCCCTCCCTGAGCAGCCCGAGATGTTCAAGCCTGAGCAATTTCTCTGATACTAAGGCAAAGTCAACTAAGATGCTGCTCTCTGCTCAGCACCTGTGCCCTGGCAGGAGCTGCGCTCTGCTATTGCAGAGCTGAAGTTACTACTGTAACATTCAAACCGTTTGCCACCTCCTTGCCTAAAGCTATGATTTTCCTTCTGCCACCCTAGAAAGGATCCCTGTTGATTAGTACTTATTCCATTTCCTGAAGAAATCTATTCAGCCTCCACACGCTTCAGCTGAGAGCGATGTTTGAATATCATGTTGATCCTCAGGGTTCAAACTACAGAAGGTACAAAGAATACCAGACTTGAGGCACTTCAATGGTATTAACTGTGAATCATCTTTTTACATTGTACCACTCAGAGACATTTGGATCTAAAACACATCTGCATTTCTAATTAAAACAGATTACCATTAGTAAGTAAAGAATGTCTTAAATCAGAATCCTTAGGCCATAAAAGCTAATTGCATGATGCTCAAACTGGATTTCAAAAATATACATATTATACCCCCTGCAGGATTAATTAGGCAACATCTCTTCAAAAGAGTTCTCAAAAGTGTATTTATGCAGCATGTGGTTAAATTATACTGGGTTGTGCAACACTCCTCATAGCCTGCCTTGGCGCACGTTCCTGCGGCAGCAGACAGCTGGGGCCTTGTTCGTCAGGGGTGCTCAACATGGGCAAATCTGATTCGGGACCGCAGCGAACCCCAGCCGATGAGAAGGAACACACGTGCTGGTGCGTGCTCTCTGCTCCACAACCACCTAGGTTCTGCCCGCGCCCCTAATGCAATCCTGCTGCTCCCCGCTGCGCAGCGGGGGCTGCTTTAGCCACAGTTAACTGGTGCCGCTGAACAAGATGACCTGGGGTACGTGTGTGATGTGCTTCCTAGGACACGCAGGCCTATAAAAAGATTGAAATCAATGGGTAGATATAAATCTGGAAGCTATAACTGCTATTTGATGCTCATTTTGTCACCAATTTCCTACGTGACCTCAAGAAAGTTTCAGAGGGCTCACTGAACTCTAAAGTGCTTTCAGACAGGTTAAGACCGTACTGTATGTCTTGGGGATGTAAGAAACCTCGCTTCACCAGAGCTGCGTGTGCCTTATCAAAGGAGGAGAAAAAAAAACCCCAACACAGCGTAACAGGGCACATCCTCGGCTGCTATGCTCTGCAGCTGGAAGTGTCAGCAAGCCTAAACTGCGTGAGAAACCATCCTCAGTGGATTTAGCTGTAGCTGGGGATGTGCCACTCCCAGCTCTCCTTGTGTGCTCAGAGCTGCCTGCTCCACGTCAAATCTGAACATGGAAAAATGCCCAGAAAACATAACAGTGGAGACACCTCCAGGGTTGCTAAATCCAGTCCCTTTTCAAAGGTAAAAGTCCATCTCTTTTTTTAAATCATAGAATCATACAATAGTTTGGGTTGGAAGGGACCTTTAAAGGTCATCTAGTTCAACCCCCCTGCAATGAGCAGGGACACCTTCAACTAGGTCAGGTTGCTCAGAGCCCGGTCCAGCCTGACCTGGAATGTTTCCAGGGATGGGGCATCTACATTTACTTCAGTGCTATCTTGTGCTAGTAAACAAGGGATCTTTGCTCAGAACTGACATACAGATTGTACTTGTGCTTTCCTGTACATAGCGACATTAAATTTCCATGTTTCATTCACAACCTTCCAATACAAACGATAACGATCTCCACCAGAAACCACCTACTGGTTCCTCAGGACCACATTTGCTAAAGGGTTCCCAGCACGTCTAGCTCTGGCTCCCCGGCTTAGCCCCTCTGCGCGACTTCACAGCCTTGAGCAGACTGGAAGATAATTTTGCAGGGACCCAAGATTTCAAAGCTGCTGAGCTGTACCAGGACTGGCAGCGGCTGTAACACACGGAGCAACCAAGTGCACCGTGGTGCAGTAAGGGCAACGGAATAGCAATTACTAATTCCTTGTGTGGCAACACACAAAACGGGAGATGCATATTCTCCATTTTCCAAAAGTACCGAGCAACCACAGCTCCCATAGAGCACAGAAGCACCCTCAAGGCATTGGGAAGTGCTGGGAGGTGAGGGAGTACGAAACCTGCCAGAGCTACGCTGGGCTTTCTGCAACGTGATGTTATGCATGCTACATTAGAGAAAAGCAAACAAGTACGTAAACTGAAGAATATATAAGGGCTCTCCCCCCAACAGAGAGAAGAAACTCCCATGGATATTCTATTATTAACTGCAGTAATTCAGTTTGCAGGTGCTATTTCTCATTTCATTAGGACTTCACTGGTGAAATTTTCATATTTTGTTCTAATTATCTGCAAGGAGCCCAGGTGACGTGTCATTTCCATGTTCTCAGCCTGCCGGGGAGAGGCTTGCAGGGCTGCTCCAGGATGGAGGCTGACGGACTAAGAGGCACATCAAACTCAACAGGAGAGCTGGTGGGATGCACTAACTACGTTTAATCCAAGGAATGGTTTGTGTTTCAGCATAATCAGCCACATCAAACATTATGAACTAAAAGCAAACAGGTTAATTTTTGGTTTGTGGTTTTCTAATGGGAAAGCACATTAGCCAAGGGAGATGTTTTCAAGCATATCTTGTTGGGTATTTTCTAATAATTCTTTACACGTGCTGAAGCCCTACTTAGGATCTACAGATCTTTTTTAAGAAAACAGCCAGATGTGCTTCTGTAGTTGTCCTAAAAAGCATCTTTACATGACACCAAATTGCATGATGCAGTATTAGCAATTGAACTGTTCCACAATAGCAACTGATACGCAGTGGCTAAGCTGGCAGAGAAATGGATTTCCTTACTGAATTGAAAACCACATCTGTAGATCCCTGCTGTAATCACTAACCGCTCAACCAGTTCTTCTCTTTTGAAAAGAAATTGCAACTTTTGCCAAAGATGAAAATGTTTTCATAAAGCCTGTTAACAGACGAGAATTACACTGAAATGTAACAGTGTTCTGGTGTGTTTGAGAAGTATCATGGTGCTATTTTTAGACTGAAACGTTTTGAGGTTTGGGTTTTTTTTTTAAACTTTAGAATGATAGATTATTTTTCCTAATACATACACAAGTTTTAACAAGGTGTATGCTGAAACATAACTGTTTGGAAAAAAAAACAAAATCCTTCTGGGGTCATGTGAAATAACTGCCCTTTTTGTTTCACTTGAAAATGGATAGATTTTATTTCAGTATCCGTGCATTGAATTCCATGAAACAATACAGCTATCTGGCACTTATTTTATAGGAAAGCTGCATGTTTAATTACCCCATGTTCTTTGCAGTGAACAGGGAGTTACCCAAGCTATATTTTTCACAGTTATCTGTTCTCTTTTCCTTA
>NW_010533977.1:39895-45556 GCF_000687285.1 Phaethon lepturus
TCAGGCTTTTGACAAGATGAATAAAACCTTGTGAGTTCTTATATGCTTCTTGGAGCAAATGTGAAGTTTAGGAGCTTTGCCTGCATAAAAGCAAACCCCATGTTTCTTGAAAGCTGGATGAATTTACGAAAGTTGAAAACAATGCAGCAATCTGAATAATAAAGATCCCCACCACGCATTCATCCCCAGGCTAGTAACTGAAAGCTGATCTTTATAGAAGCTCTTGCTATCTATGTTACACATATGAATTAAGATCTGAAAGTTTATTTTCTGTACAACTTTTGTCACATCCTGTGTATAACCTCATCTCAAAAGATAAGGCTGCAAGATCAGTCACAAAAGGGAGACACAAAGTCAGAGGGTGAGGGGCTAACTTAGGTTGGGAGAGTTGGAGTCTATTAGCAGTTTGCGTAAGTTCCAAAAAAGAAAACATAACGCTGGTATTACTTGGGTCTCGGAAGCTGGAAGTCGTTAAAGCATCCTGAACACTGGCACCAATATGATAAACATTGGATTTACAGAAAGTGGCTGGTGGAAGATGAGAGCGGTGAGCTGGGAGTCACGTGCAGCAACCAGCACTTTGAAAAAAACTCAAACCTTCTGTGCTCTTGGACACTTTATATTTTGCAGTAACACAGACCCACTGAAAACTTGACCTGCTGTATCCATGAACAAGGTTTCTACCCTCAAAAACCCATCCTGTGAACAGGTAAGATTTAACAACACTTAAAACTAAATAATCCTAAAAAGAGTTCATTGTTCCCCCAGCTTGCCAACAGAGCAGTGGCCATGCTTCTCCTTCAACTGTACAAGTTCAGGGGTTGCTTATCAGCCTCAGGACTTCTGCTGAAATCCTCATACTTCTCGTCGCCACATTCAAGGGAGGACGTGCCCATGCACACAAATACTAACAGGTTCAGACCAGTGAGTATTTATTCACCCCAAAAGACTGGCATAGGGACTATCAGGCACGTTTTTGGGACACGCTTAACTTAGGACTATCTGTCAGGAGGGTGTAAAGCAGGTGTGGGAAAGCACGTTTCCACATTAACAAAAAGAGCGATGTTTTTTGTTAACAGTATTCACCTTGTCGTGTTAATCCTGCTTGCTCAACTGAGCAGCATTTTCATCAACTCTTTTGTCCCTTCCCATAACTATCTGCCATGACCTACTCTGACTCCTGACTCAGCCTGAGGAGGTGGGAAAACACAGGATTTGGAAGAGATGTTCCTGTCATGGGCTTACCAGTTTTCTCTTAATAGAGCTGGTAGAAAATAACAACTCTCCCAAACCTCACCACAGCCATTTGCTTGTCAATCTGCCAGGAGAAAGAGCCGAGCACAACTCTGGCATGAGAGAGAGACAGCCCACAGAAGACCAGTACACTTGATCCTCTTGACTTTACTGAGATGCAACTAATGAGCAACAGATGGACTTCACCCAAGGAGTTTATTTGGGGAAGGTAAGTTTCCTCATATTGCTCAATCAGGAAGGACCAGGAAACTAAGAGAGCTTTGGTTGACACCCTGAATTTTACTATTGTTTTCTCCTCTGCCTCAAAGCAGAACTGCTTTGGCCATGCATTCCATTACGCTTTACACAGTGTAACCATGGCTCAGTCTGAAACACTAAATAAAATATGTTCAAATTAGGAAATGTTATGGACTTGAATATATTACTGCAGTTCACTCTCTTGCTACCACTCAGCACAAAGGTACCAGTTTTCTTAGCAAAGCTCTGCAGCTCGCTGTAACACAGTGTCAGCACCTTCTATAAAAAGCACCATCAGATCTCACTTTTTACCTAATGAAGAAATAACTTTCATTAACACACTGTTGACAGCCGTTGTAATGATGCTGGTTTGCCCAACTTCCAGTTAAGGCTCTGTTTCTGACCAGCTAGCAAAGATGTACAAGGTGGCTGGCTGAACTCCCTTCACTGCACATTAGTCACCATCACTCTGTCAAGAGAAGCTTACTTTGTTAATCTTACAGCAAAGGGGTTCACAAGACTGAGCCACTAACAAATCAAACACTCAGGGAAGGATAGCAAAAAGAGGAAAAGGAAAGAAGGAAGGAAGAAAGAAAGAAGAGGACAGTAAAACAAAAAAATGCAGAAGGAAGAGCAAAACTGTAGGAGATGGGAGAGAGGAGAAGCTGGAGGGACAGGAAGTTTAAAGAGCTTTACCAGGAGCTTAGCACAGACATAAACCCACTCCATCTTTCATTTTTAACATACTGAGATTAAAGGTTTGACATTCAGATTAAGTTTCTTTTGTTCTGAAATGGAAAGTTCGGATACGTCTGGCAGCCTGCTCAAGAAGAGCAACTGTTCAAGGAGGTAGAAGGACATGTTCTTTATTGAAGCTGATATGACACATCCATTTAAATCCATCTTCCCTGTTTCTGGCTACCCTCAAGAAAAAAGTATTTTATATTCTCACCTGAAGCCACTCTGCAGCCACATAATATTATCTAGAACAAGGTGTAAAGTGTTGCACTGTAAAGTTATACTGACAATAGATTACTTTTAACCACAGACCCTTTTCTTTGGGCTGTACCTGATGCACTCATAGCTAGCTTCTCAAACCCAGCAGATCAGAACATCTCTCTCCTTGTGCTTGAAGCAAAGCATTTCCTACACCTTGTTAGTGCTTTCCACCTCCCCGGTGCCCCTTAGAGCAAGAAGACCCCAGCATGCTCCAGGTAGGGCTAGACCCAAATGAGCTGAACTACTGCAAAGAAATGTCCTCTAATAACACCTCAGGTATAATACAGCACACAGAATTTAACTTCTAGGTTAAATCAGAGTCACTGACTAGTCTTTACAGCCCCCCGTGCATCAGAACCTGGAATTCAGTCTCCACCTGACCCAAGCTCCATGCACCCACTGCTCCACTTCAGAGCTCTGTGCTGCAGGTAGTGCAGAGTAATGGCACTCGCCTGCTGGACTTTGCTCTGTATTTAAAGGCAACCAACTTTTGACCTTGTCACATTCAAGGCATGCAGCTGACCCTTTGCTTTAAGAAAAGACATTTCACAAAGTGGGAATCCCTCAGATTTCTTTTTTTTTCCCCTCATCACACCCCTTTTAACAGAGCCTCTAATCTGAACTACATAGATAACTGAGGAGATGGACTCCATGTTAAAAGAAAATAAGATATATTCAATTGCAAATCCTGGACTGATTTCTAAGGAGAGTTCAATGACTTTCTAGTTATCAGAAGACCATCAGAATTTGAACCCTTTTATCAGCCTGCTTTCAGGGCCAGTTTTGCAGCACTAAGCAGCATCCCATTACACTAGGTCACTTTGCATTTAGCAGATACAAGCAAAAAGTCTTGCTAGCCCACTCTTGGCTGATTAAGGCCACTGGCCTAAAGGCTGTGCAAGTCTACTGCTCTTAAATACCCCTTTTAATAGCTGAAAGCAAGTGACAGACTCTTGCTCTGAGGCACTCCTATATTAGGATTCATATCCCTCCACACTTCAGAACAGACGAGGAGTCCTTATTTAGTTCATGTAGTGGACTTTCGGGGTCACAGCAGAACTGCAAATGGTACTAAGTGTCAGTTGCTTTCTCTGGATGGATCCCAATAGCTTTGTACATGGGCAAAGCTGACAAGATCAGAAACTCACCAAGAGAAACAAGCAAAAAAGCAGTATCAAGGTCTCTACTGCTGCAATAGACAGGTTAAGATTGATGCAAAAGAGTAGTTTGAGTTATCTGTCAAAATCCTTCACAGAAATGCCCAGTTACACAAAATTTACATATTTCATGACACACTGGGGACCTACGGCTTGGCGTGTTTCAGCTCTGCGTTATTGTTGCTGTTTAGAAGATCGAGCAGCCACATCACTTCCAAGCTTTACGGCACGAAAAGCACTGGTACATCTTGCACTGACACAACCTCTGAGCACTGACTGCATACTCACCTTCCCAGTTTCTCTCACTGGACGGTTCTTACTGGCACAACAAAACCTACTCGTTGCAAAAGATCAAGATACATCAGGCATCTGTCACCACAAAAAGCAGAGCTGCATTTCCAAAGGCAAAGGGAAGGTCATTTATGGGGCAGCAGAGAGAACAGCTCCAACGTGCTTCACATCCATTTCAAATACAAACTACAGTCACCTATTTGCACTGCAAGTCTGAGATCGGTGAGAACCCTGGGACAAACAGTGTCCCCCCAGAAGCAAAGATGATCACTGACAATGCAGAATCCATGAAGTTAGAGCCTCAAAGGTTTGGTTGCCGCATTAAAGCATCTCCAAGCTTCATGGCAGAAGCTGCCAACAACAGCACCCTGATGCTAGAGCACTCAAATCCCTCATCAAATGTCAGGTTTGGTACCTACTTATATTCAGAGAGTGTTTCCACCATCTGACTACCTCTGGTTTTCTTCAATAAATACAGCATAACCGATACCACTTTTACCACTTTTTGCCTAAAGTTTACTACCAAGGACAAGAAAGAAGTAAAGCAATCGGTATCACAAAACACCTTTTGTTACTAACCCGGTAAACTAGAACTGCAAACACAGTTAACATTTCAAAAGGAGCGAGAAGAGCCAGCTGTTTCCCCTTCCCCTTCTAGAGACGTCTGCCGACAGGACAGGCAGCAGGGAGATTTTAATCTTTTAGAATCAACATTTTAAAGAACAGAGCTCTGTCAGAGAGCTTGAATACTGCTCTAACCTGCTGCATGGGCCAACACATAAAAGCACAAGGCTGTTCGAGAGACTTGGCTTTCACAATAATGTAGCACCACAATCTGTCTGTCAGCAGCCCTGCCCCTACAACCAGGTTACATGTTCCTTCTTAAAGGCTGCAAAACAGCGGGGGGGTTGTGCGTTGACCTCAAGAGTCACTTCTGTAGCATGAAGTAGTGTGTTCTCCCCAGGCTGAAAAAGATGAATGTCTTATGAAATCATGGCAAACTCCATTACCACCTGGTTTGGTGCCCTCACCACGTAAGCATGACTCTAGTTCAATAACCGGGCAAACAGGGCTCCTGCAAACGTGTGCCTCAAGAAATCAGTAAGCCCACCTGTCCCCACAGTCATCTTTACCTGGGGATGTACAAATGGGTTCCACGATTACCAAAAAAACTGCATTTAAAAGCTTTAGTTTTAAAAAAAGGACCTGAAAGAAAAGAAAAACCAAGTTTTGTCTGGGACCTTTTTGCTTGGCCATTCAGAGAACAGGAAACACTGAAATACCACACACACATCTTCAAAAAACTCACATTATCCAGAATGAGTTCAAGAGCCATATCACAGCACAGAGACTGCAGGCTGGGAAATCTTCAGTCAATGCATCTGGGCTGCACTGCTCCTTGTAAAAGCCAGATTTTTATTTTATTTTTACAAGGCGGTCTAGCTGCCATGGCTTTCCCACATCTCTCTCAGCGTCTCAGCTCAGCCAGCTTCCCCAGACCTTCCCACATCACCATTCAGAGATTTGTGAACTGTGAGAAACAGATGTTCTCAAAGCATTTTGCTCCTATCCAAGCCCAAGAAAGACTAGAAAGGAGGGAGAAAAAAAAAAAATCTCATTTAAGCAAATATTTCTCCCTGCCCTATTGACCTTACAGTCCCAGGGTGTTTCCTACCAGGAACGATAAAATGTATCCCGCCAACTTCAGCGCTCTCCCTCCCGA
>NW_010533978.1:0-2773 GCF_000687285.1 Phaethon lepturus
ACCTCTCCTATGAAGAAAGGCTGAGGGAGCTGTGGTTGTTCAGCCTAGAGAAGGATCTGGGGATGCCTTACTGCAGCCTTTCAATATTTAAAGAAGAAAGGAAGAAAGGTGGAGAGTCTTTCTACCAGGGCCTGTAGTGATATGAGGAAGGGCGATATTTTGCCTTATTGCTTAATTCAGAATACACATCATAAAGGTAATTTTTTTGTCGTAGGGTTCAATATCCTTAACAAATCTAAAACATACAATTTAATAGAATCTAGTTTGTCAATCATGGTTCAAAACCAATCTCTTCAGGCAACTCTTTGCTAAACATAATGGGTATATTTTTTCTCATCAGAAGATTGGGAATCTTATGCTAATTTTTCAAGAATAATTAAATACCTAAATATTAAATTAGTGCTACATTTAGGATGGATATAACCAGAGATGTTTGTAAAAAATAGTATGAAGAGAATTGTTATGATATATAGAGGAAATGCACACGTTATTTATTTATAACACTGGATAAGTTAACAGCTGACAAGAAGGATTTTACTGACGATAATTATATATTTCCTAGTGCTAGATATAAAACTAGGTAACAATAGTAGCTATGGATTTCAACACAGAATTATAACATTGTATTGGGTTTGTGTGGCAAGGTTTCAGTAGTGTGGGGGCCTACAGGGATGGCGTGTGGGAGAAGCTGCTAGAAGTTTCCACTATGTCTGATAGAGCCAAGGCCAGCCAGCTCCAAGACAGACCCACCACTGGCGGAAGCCAAGCCTATCAGTGCCGGTGACAGCACCTCTGGAGTAACAGAGTTAAGGGGAAAAATCCCTACACACAGCAAGTGCAGCTGGAGAGAGGAGTGAGAAGATGTGAGAGGAGCAGCCCTGCAGGCCCCAGGCCAGAGCAGCAGGAGGGGCAGGAGGGGCTCCAGGCGCCGGAGCAGAGGTTCCCCGGCAGCCCCTGGGGAAGCCCATGGGGAGGCCGGCTGTGCCCCTGCAGCCATGGAGCTCCACGAGGGAGCAGATCTCCACCTGCACCCAGGGAGGGCCCCATGCCAGAGCAGGGGGATGCCCGAAGGAGGCCATGACCCCATGGGAAGCCGACGCTGGAGCCGGCTCCAGGCAGGACCTGTGGCCCCATGGAGAGAGGAGCCCCGGCTGGAGCAGGGTTGCTGGCAGGACTTGTGACCCCACGGGGGACCCAGGCTGGAGCAGCCTGTTCCTGAAGGACGGCACCCCGTGGAAAGGACTGCAGTAGTGGCCCATAAGAAGGATTCACATTGGAGAAGTTCATGGAGGACTGTTTCCTGTGGGAGGGACCTCATGTTGGAGCAGGGGAAGAGTGTGAGGAGTCCTGTCCCTGAGGAGGAAGGAGCGGCAGAGACAGCGTGTGATGAACTGACCACAACCCCCATTCCCCGACCCCCTGTGCCACTTCGAGAGAAAGAGGTAATGAAAATTGAGAGGAAAGGTGAGCCCGGGAAAAAGGGCGGGGTAGGGAGAAGGTGTTTTAAGACTTGGTTTTAGTTCTTATTATCCTACTCGTCTATGATTCCTAATAAATTAAATTAATTTTTTCCCAAGCCGAATCCGTTTTGCCCATGACAGTAATTGCTGAATGATCTCTCCCTGTCCTTATCTCAGCACACAAGCCTTTTGTTATATTTTCTCTCCCCTGTCCAGTTGACGAGGGGAGTGATAGAGCACCTTTGGTGAGCACCTGGCATCCAGCCAGGGTCAACCCACCACAAACACAGATTATAAAAATACACATTTTTACTTTTTACACCAGCTTTTCCAAATATTTGAGAGCTGCTTTGTATCTTCCAAAAGTCAGTTTTGTAAGAATCTTAATGACTGCTATTAGTATGATTTGCTGCAGTGCTTCTTTCCTTTTGATGTATCAGTTTGTTTATAACACTGTGATTATGACTTGACCATTTTACTACAACAAATGTCAATTGGCATTTTGACAATAAGAAGCTGATGGTTATTTGCAATAAGATCACCTTAAGAAAAGTTCCATAATTTCTGCATTACAGAAATACGATTAATTTACCTTCTTTCCTATCAGCAAGAACTTTAAGAATAGATATATGCTGTGGCATTTCCTGTACAGACAAATCTTTCTGTCAGAAAGATTGACTAACCATGTATCCTGAGTGCAGTTTGAACTGAAAAGACAATGGACCAAGGACAAATTTGTTAAGATAAACAAATATTCAGACAAAACCCTCTGAAACAATAATTTTGTTTCCAAAGACGTAAAGCAAATACTTCAAATATGGAATAAATGCTTCAGAGCTATGTAAGTTTTCTTAAAAATTGTTGCTGATTTGCAATTTTGCCTTTTATGTAATTTTAGATAGAAATAACATACAATAGTTTTTGACCTTTCCAAAATTACATATACCGATTAGCCAGAATTCTTGTCCCTTTGACAGTCTACTCTCTTCATACTGTATGTGTCACAAGGCAAAATGATCATTTACCCATGTTCCCAAACCTTAGTATTGTTCGTTCTTTTGAAGAGTGAAATGTCAGCAGTAGAATAACCAAGCCCTGTTTTCTTTTACTTTCCTCCCCCAGAGGTGAAAATATTTGTGAATTACTTCATGTGGGAATCCCAGTTCTTGTACAGTTTTGTAAAGTTCCTTTATTTCCATTTTATGAGTGTCTTTTTGCATCCCTACCGCTCTTGGCATATATTGAAAAATTAACCCCCCTTTTTTTTTTATTTGCAGAACTGCAAGGTAAAAAAAAAAATGACATTTTATTCA
>NW_010533978.1:2804-17610 GCF_000687285.1 Phaethon lepturus
GTGGTTCTGAACTCCAGTCCAAGAATAATAGCTGCTTGTATCAACTTACAGACTGTAATGTCTCACTGCCCATTAAGAAGAGTATTTCACAAATATACAGCCATACAAAAGTCTTTGAGTTCCTGTGAACAATATATACTTTATAGCTCAGATGAAAATGTAAATAATGGGAAAACATATACACATCTCAACCGTTATTCTGTTCTCTGGATCTCACTATAGTTTTAAATTTCTAGCATCTCATTTCAATACTCTAGAAGGTTATCTGCATCAAATATTCAAAAGCTGCTTCCACTGTGCATCTATGTGAGCTCTTCTTTTATTTGCCATCTTCATAAAGAGGAGGGAAAAAGGACCATAAATGAACAAATGATACTAAGGGCTCTACCGTGGGTAAAACTGTCAAGGACAGGCTTTTACATAACCTATGAGTCCAATAGACATGTGTTAATTGCTTGACACCTGAGTAACAAGGGAGTTATTGGCAACACTTAGAAGATATTAGTGGCAGTCAATGGGATTTAACCTTATTTTCCTAGATGGTGAAGTTCTGTTGTTATTCTGTTTTACCCAGGCTTTATAGTACTCATCAGAACAGTTGAACACCCTCCAGTAGGTCTGCAACATAACTAAGAAATCATGTGAAATTTACCTTTTTTTTTGTTTTTTTTCTCTTTCCAGATGGAGAAATGGCTAATTCAGGCAAATAATATTATTGGTTTATGTAAGTTTGTTGCTATGCGTTTTCAGCAAATGGAAAAAAAAACAAACAAAAGAAACAACAACAACAACAAAAACAAAGATCCTAAAAAAACCCCTTTATAGAAAAATGTCTTCTGTTTGGATAAGGTGAATTTTATAGAGGTTTTTTGTCTTTGTTACAGTTCATTCTGTGGTCTCAGAAGTTCTCAGGAACCTTCAGTCAGACTTTAGTGTTCTTGCATATGGTTTATTCATATTATAGGAGAAACACTGTCAAAGAGAACTGTAAATGGTCTTATCAATGTGCTCATTAAGTTTCTTGAAGATTGAATACAAGACTTTGAACCTGGTTCTATTTCCTGCAGTATGACAAATTGCTGTAGATCCTTCTGATGAATTCATGATATCCAGGCATACTGCACAACCAGGAATCTCTGCTGATGCTCTGTGAGAGCATCAATTTATATGGCAAAATTCTAGCATGTTTAGAAAAAATACAGCTGTCTTAGTATCATCTTCTTGTTAGTTACTTTACTTACTGAGAACAGTACTTTGAGAAAAAGAGTATGACAGTCTAGGAAGAATGTTATGTCCAAATGGATACATAGTTCAGGTATCTAACAAGGTATAGTAAGACTAAATACCTCAGGGTCGAGTGTAGGTATATTTCTGAGAAGAAGTGAGGAAGTTCTGATCATTTGGAATCTGTGCACTGACCCACATACTGAACTAAAGCCTCAAAAAACCTCAAACTCTTCAACATGCTTTCTAGTGCTCACAAATTTATTGTCTTGTTCAGATTTAATCAATAATTTAAGGGGGGGGTATATGAGTAGATTTCATCCAATCATTTGATCTCTCATGGTTTTAATGATGTGATGATATATGATGATATGTGATGACGTACAAGAGGAACTGTGTTTTAGGTGACTCGGTGAGCTCTGCTGTTGAAAGATGACCAGCATCTTGGCTATAAACCAATGTCAATCCAGTAGAGTTATAATAAGCAAACCTCTGAAAACCAGAACAAGTTATGAAATTAATGCAATTTAAAAGTGAAAAATCAAGATATAAAAATAAAGATACTAAAAAAATGCACAATTTAAGCAATATTTAAGGTAAAATGGAAAAAAAAGTGAAGACATCATTTCATTAGCTTTAAAGACCTTTTCTTTCACATAGCTTTTCCTTGCTTTCTGAGCAGCTTGGAAAAAATGAGAAATTAATCTGTATAATTATAACACTTTGACTACATAATAAGTATTGGAATTCATATGTTGGTGTGGCAGAAGCTGCCTGATTGATGTCTACAGTTAACTATTTATTTCCCACATAAAATTACAGGAATATAAATGCTTATTCCTTTGTTCTTTATATGTTTATCTTCTTAGCCTCTTTTTATGCTTATCTCACATTCCACTGTCCATAAAACAAATATCTAAACTGAGGAAAAAAATCCTTTGTTAAATATCCTGACAGCCAATAATCCACTTACACACTTTCAATACTCAGTTAAAGGAAATCACTTCAGTTTACTCATGTTTTATGATCAGGTATTCCTCCTGGCAAAGGTATTTTAAGAAAATATTTCAGTGGATTAGCATTGGAATAGCATATTACTTACACAAAATGTAGCCAAGATACATCAGTCTAAATGTATGTGTGAGTCTGTTCATACGTGTATACAAATGATAAGGCAAATGACAAGGTGTCTTTTACATCTTTCATGTGTGCAACAATTTTGCTCCTTTTACATGAGAAAAGTTTAAAAATCAAACAAAAAGAGTCTGAGTTTTCAATGGTGAGGCACCTGACTCCAAAGCTTCTTTATTCATCAGTATGTAAATGATAATTCTCTGTCTAATCTTCTAATCTCTCCAAGACGCAAATCTTAAAAACAATTTTAAAAATCACATCTATGAAGATAAACAGACAATAATTTTCAGGATCATTTCTGCAGCCTTTTTTAAATAGAAAGTGTCTCACTAAAACAGGCACCACTACATCAAAATTATCTTCTTAAACCTCCTAATTATTTTCAAGGAAGTTTACTATTTTAAGAGAAAGGGGCAGAATGTTAAAAACGTAGAGGTTATGCTCTTTAAAAAATAATAAGATATTACAGATATTAAAGATAGTGAACTTAGTGTGGCCATAATTTACTGCTGAAAATATGCTAATAATGATTTTAGGTATTTTTAGTTCTCACAGTGATTTCATGTAGATAATTCAGAGAGGTGGGAAGAAAATAGATCTTTGTTGACACAGAACCCACATATGAAAGATTAAGTGGTAGAGGTAGACTTCCTGTAAAACATTCCTTCTTAAAGTACACGGACAATTTTAATCAGCTCTAACCTGGTATTCCAGACAATAAAATATCTCCATGGATCACTCCTGGAAACGGGACTCAGGAACTTCTGAGGGTGCCATTCTGAGTCTATTAAGGTCAATTTTTGTCTTAAGGTGAGAACATCGCCTTTGGCATGCCTGAGGAAAAGGCTGGGTTTCTGACCTCTTCCCACAGATGTTGGAGCTGGATGCAGACATCCTTGTGCCAAAAAGGGACTAAAACTCCTTATACTCATGTACAACTTAGAGCTGCATGCCTTCCTCATGAGACACAACTATTTCTGGTGGTTGCAAGACTGTATATTTACATGGGCTGAACTTTAAAGCAACAATCTAGAAAGAAAGAATGACAGTCAATATGTAGGGAAGAGAGTATTGCACAATTTATTGAAGGTGACAGCAAGAAACTAAATATTGACCTTGGTAAAAGTTGCAGCTGATTTACAGGGAACAACTGATTGTATTTACTGTGTTTCAACAGGAAGTTGACAACAATACATTTTACAGGTTGATCATATACTGTTGTCACTAGGACTATATAGTGTACAGGTTATAAAGGTGAAAATTTTCAGAGCAAGGTGAGAACAAGACTGCAACCAAGATGAAACTTTTTTTCAGAGCATCAAACAAAGCAAGCAAATAGCACAAGTTAGCCAAGACAGAAATGTTACCAGAAATGTTGGGATCTTATTTCCATTGCTCAGAAGAACACAAAGCTCAACATTCCCCCTGAATCCCGATCCAGAGAAGGGGAGTAAACCATTCCATAGTTGTACAGATTCTCAATTGCGTAGCAATTGCTCCAACACCAGTGGAATGGAGCAATAAAGCCACACAACTTTAATTGTCCCTGCACACATTCTCATACACAAGTGAAGACATCTTATTTTCTTCACCATATTAATCTGTAATATTTGTATAATATTTGAAATAATTCTTTTTCCCCGTGTGTTAGAGTGGCATTTCATTGTTAATTGTGTTTTCTTATGAGTGCAGCAGTGGATCATCATTTAAAAATAGTACACTTTTCAATTTAAAAAAAAAAAAAAAGCTAACATTTGTCTTTTGGGACCTCAAAAAAAAAAAAATCATATTCATACAACACCAGAGAGGTGAAAAAGGAATACTCTTACTAGGGTTATTCCCTGAGCTTCTGTTTATAAACATCCACTGTCCTCACAAAATTGTTGTCATTGAACTGTATTCAGAATGACAAAGATATCTGTGAAATGAGCCTCCAGCTGGAGAGCTGCAGGATAGGACACAGTTACATTAAGGAAAAATTATTATAGGTCAAGCTTGTGACATTGAGTACCTTTTACTAAGATTGGTCAACACTTTCCATTATAAGGCTCTGTTTTCAGTTATTTACAAGGCTACTAAAAAATTGTTTTTTTCATGCTAGGTATCTGCCTCGGGCTGAATTTCCTTTATTTATTTTTCTTTGACATGTAAAAATGTGGCCAGCCTTTTCTATAAGATATACATACCATAAGAGCAGGGACTGGGAATGTGGAAGTGGACATTTTTTTGTTCTCATAAACACTTTCCAAATTGTGTTACCAATTACATGGTAATTTCCTACTAGACATTTTATAGTGGTCTATTAACTGTTAAAACTGTTCATATGCCTGGAGATTTTTCTTTCTCCCCGTCTCAGTACCTTGTATTGACCATCCCACTATCTCTCTTCCGCTTTCAGTAACTCTGCTTAGTTACAGATACCTAGGAATAATATGTCTGGGTGATTGTAATAACCAAATACAGATGTGACAAGAACTAAAACAGAGAATAGAAAATAAAATATTTTGAAAGAAGATCCTGGAGGAAAAAAGATAAGGGCAGAGATGATGGAAACTGCCTGAAGATTTATACTGAAGGGAACTGCAATCCCAGTAAGGAAGATGGAGAGAAGACAGGAAAATGGTAAGAGATGAGGAGGATCTGAGGAAGCACACAGAAGGGTTTAATCTTAGTAAGTAATGTTTTTAAGACCTTTACCACACTTGCTATTGTCTCTGAACTCAAACTGGTCCAGTTGTTGAAGTACTGTGCCCATGGTACTCTGAAAAGGGCTTACTGATTTTTATGTATTTTAGAAATCATGTTTTCATTTAAATGTCTCTGTATGATATTACTCATAAGAATACATTAATAGCACATGTGCAGCTACAGCTTGAAAAAATTGACATCTGTCCAAATGTAGTTTTCTGATCAGTTTCATTCCACCCTTTAACAGTTTCTTCCAGAAAATGTCTGCTTTGGTTGTTTACTAGAATATCATTGAAGACTGCCAAAAGACTACAGTTTCTCATCTATATAAGTCTGTTGGCTTGGAATAGAAAGAAGTAATTAGATTAGTCTGACACAATTTGTTCTTCACAAATCTGTATTGAAGTTACAGATATATATATTGGTTGTCTAGTCTGCTTCCTCCTTTTCCTAGTGCGTGACAACCTGGTTACTTCATAAGCTCAAACAAGGAAGGTCCGCGTATAGGACCTAAAGACTCTGTGTATTTTGATGCCAATATGACAACGTATAGTAGAATATCTGCTTTTGCACTTTGCTTGTGAAAACGTGGAAAATTCTTTCAAAACACATACAGAAGATTTTAAACAAAACAAAGCAAGTACTCACAAGGTAAAAAATGGCAAAAGTGAGATTCTTTGTCTTATCCTAATCTTCCTGGTCAAGCATAATCATACAGACTTTAATATGATGGTAAAATTATGTTTAATAAGAATTCTGGTGACTCATTCATTATTCCAGGTATACCTACTCTTTACTCATCCAGGGTTATGCAGTACAAAAGTATAAGATAGTTTTTATACCCTGACCCATTTTTTAACTTTTAATGAAAGTCTACAAGACTGCAAGACATAGATGCTCTTAGGACATGCTGCTGAGACCACCTTCAGTGGATCAGTTTGATGATACCAGGAAGGTGAAGTTATAAGAAACCTACAGCCCTGCTTGGAGTTCCAGTTGTGAATGTGAATTTTTATACAGCCCTCTTCTGCAAACAGTCTTTACTTTCTGTTGTGTGTTTCTTACCTGTGTAACGACTAGCACATTAGAGCTCTGGTTTCAGATAACATGTTTGGGAACTACAATAATTAAATCTATTATCACCATCATGAAACAAGAAATTTGCAGTAGAGCTCTAAAAAAAAAGTTATCCAATTAATTTTGGGCCTGGTTTATGAAAAAAAAAAAAAAAGATGTGCAATGATTGGATTGATGTACTTGCTGTATTCACACAACCACATGAGAGTCTATGATTTGATGCAATACAGAGGGGTGATCTGTCTCCCTGTCAGCAGATGTACCTTACTGAAAAAAACATTCTCTTTTACAAATATTCTGCTAATGGGGGTAATGTTCATAGATACTGGGTAACCAGCATTAGTTCCAATTTAAATAATTACTGCTTTTACAAAGATCCTTTTTGTCAAGTAATTGTACATTAGCTGAAAATGACCCTTTTTATCCATCTTGATGTTACTTTTGTATTAAAAGCTCATACATTAATAAAGTAAGCAACAGAGACAACGACCTGGTAGAAAGACGAAATGTGGACATGCTAACAATACTGCTTTATGTTAAGAGCAATGACTGAAGTGAAAAAAACTCACAAAGAGCCCCATCTGTCATTTGCAATAATTGTATCGCAGGTGTAAACATGCCAGACTGAGTACTAGGTAATGAATGTGCAGTCCCCTTTCTGTGAGTGATCAACAAGCTTCCCTGAATCTTTATTGGCACAGTGCCCACAGATATCACTGGAATCACATTCAGCTAACAGCTGAAAATAACATGCAAATCACATGTAAAAATTCCCTTTTAAAAATTTATTCGTTGCTTGAAAAAGAGTAATGGAAGGATTTCTGCAAGTGACAACTGATTTCTAGGCAATCACAGGTTAAGGACACAGAATTGTGCCCTCATTAATATTTTATGCTGAATAATTTTGTAGCTGTAAATTAATTTTAAACACTATTTTAAAAATTATTTAAAATCCATTTAAAAAACATTTTAATTGCTCACATTTCTCCACACCCTCTTCAGTGTACTGCCTATATTTAAATTCCCAATAGGTTCTGTTCCCTCAGCTTCTCTTTTTATCTTCAAATTTCTGCTGAATTCCCTGACTGCCCATTCTCAGAGGTTGTTAACTTCTCACATCCACATCTTTTAGCTATTCTTGACCTCATTTTTCAGTTTTTCTAGCATCTTTTGGCTTCTGGTGTCACATCTCAGCGTTAGCTCTCCAGATTTCACTCCCTTTCATCAGTCAAGCTTTTAAACAGTCTGCCTTCATCTGCAGTCTTATCATGTACCTGCAAATGCCTTTGCTAGGTCCGTACCTGTTTCCCTTCACTCCTTCAGTACCCAGATCTCCAGACCACATCAATGAAATAATAAGGCTTTTTCAAAGGCTCTATAGAACCTGTAGACGCCAGAAACACATCTGCATGACTGCAAATGTGCCTATTGATCCAGAGTCTGTCCTGTAAAATGCCCAGGTAAATGTGATCCGCGAGCTACAGCGTCTCTGAAGCTCAAGTTTCTTTCTGTTTCACCCTTGCTCCATACCAGCAGCTATTATGGCAGCTACAGCTGCTTGTGAGGGCAAAGACTGTTGGGTATGAGAAAATGTAACACTGCTTGTAAGACTGATGAGTCAATAATGCTAACGTTGACATGCACTGCAAAAGGCTCCTGGGAGGCACTGCTTTCCAGTTGTTATTTAGCACTGCCTGTGTCAGTACAAATGGTGGTGCTTGGTTGCCTCAATGTTCAGCCAAGAAGCCAGTTCTCTGCCCGTTCCTTGTTTTTGTCTGCTCCCACACACTAACTCCTAGTCATTTATGAAATGGAATATGGTCGGGAACTGCAAAAGTAATTATTTTTTCCAAGTCAAACACCCAACTGGAAAACAATCATTGTAAACAATCCACCTGGTTACTCTAAAACACTTTTAAAATTTATTTTCATTAAGGTATTATTAAGTTAGAAAAGCAGAAAAATTGAGAGTCTAATGAAAGACTTAAGCATTAAATTGAACTTTTCTTTTTCACAAACTTGTATTTAGAGTGACCCCTTTTTGATGTGTAACTCTGAATTATGTCATAATTGGGAGATAATATGGTGCAGTTTCACACCAGTTAGCTGCCAATTTTTTGTCTAATATTGCTTGCATTTTGGGAGAAAATAGTAAACGATTTTTACAGATGCCATGGAAAGCCTCTGTTCTTTACTGTGTTAGCCAATAGGAGTAACCCAATGAAACAAGGAAATACACAGAGCTAACAGCAAGCATTTTTCCGACTACAACTAAGCAGTAAACAAACAAAAGCACCTACCAGAAAAAACACAAGAACACTCCTTCTGATATCACCATATTCTCTAACAGTTTTGGCATTGGTTCAGTCTAATTGCTGTTCTTGGAGTCTGGAAAGGGAACTGGTAAGTATTTAATCCATAGCACCTCACTGGAAAAAAATGTCATCAGAGGAAGAGGTTTGTTTACAAAGTAAGAAGGGAAATAAGAAGTGGTTTAGCCCATAGATACATTCTGGAATAGTGCACAAAGTCAGCCAGAACAAAATATAATTCTTCAGGAAATATCATTTTCCCAAATACGTAACCCAATATCGTAAAATACTAACATTTTTGAAGATGTGGTATGCACAACAGCTTTGTTAAACATTTTTTTTCAGCATTTCTTTTGACCTGAGCACAATGAACACCTTCAACACTTCACGTACTGATAGTTTTTGGTATTTCTAACTTCAGTCTCTTCAGTCTCAGCAATTATGTACCTTAGTTAGTTATTCCCCTGAAAATTAATTTAGAAGTATTAGCTGGTGATGTAGTAACTACAACAAGGTCTTGGAATCTCAATCCTGAAAGAATGTCATTGTGTGATTTCAGGGCACTATAACCATGCAAAATATGCCAATAGCCAGAAGCAACCACCAAATATTGTTATATGTCAGAACTTCCTTATATCATCTTTTGCCAGACGTAAAAAATTTGTTCAGTTCTTGCATTCAGACAGTTTACATGGAAAAACACTTCTACGTACTGTCAAATACCACTTTTTTTTTTTCCCCTCCTTGCATTGTATACCGTTAGCTCAATGTCCTGAAGCTCTTGCATTATGATGGCTTTCACATTTCACTAAACATGCTATTTCTCATTCACTGTCTTCTCAAAAATTTGCCCTGGTGTTATCTGAACACCAGTGAAAATGACACATATGCTTAAGGTTTTTATTTTCACTGCTCCAGTGAGGAAATCCAGAAATGTTTCTGCTTGTTACTCCAGCAGATCAGTAAACTCCTGTAACTTTAAATGCCACTGACAGCATTCAAAAACTTGAGCTACTACGACATGCTTATTGTCAAATGTGCCCATAGCAACACTCATCAGTGTCATCTGTTTTGACTCAAATCTTATTTTCTCAACTGACACAAAAAAGCCAATACAAAAGTCACAACTGTTCCAATTTTAGTATGAGTTGAAGAATGATAACATTCATATATCGCCTGTGCCAAATCGTGATGCACTTCACCAACTTGAAATTTCAGGAATAAAGAATACGGTGGTAAGCCTATGTCCTCTCCTGCTTTTAAACACCTTTGATGTTTATTACTTATTTCTTTTCTCCTTATACCTTTTTAAAATATTTCTCTAAAGACAAAAGAGTTTAGGCGAGAGGTTAGGCTAGAGGTTAGCAAAACTCTGTTAAAGAAAAGCTAGGGCTCTGTGCTATTGCACTTTTTGATGTTTATATGTTTCACTGTGATTCTGGATGTCTGTATTTTGTCTGCAGACAGTGTAAAACTATGAAATCTGCTAACATAATTTATTTGTGGCTGATATAAAACATCCCACATTAGACCAAAACTATGTGGATCAGTATTGCCACTGTTTTTGGCATCCAAGTACGTTTTTCTTATTAAATTTTTTTCCAATGCTTCTGCACTTGAGGCCAAGAGATTTTAGCCTTCCCAGACCTGAATGTCTTGGAACAACCACAGGCTCCTTCATGTTTATGTGTGTTACAAAAAACAGGAGAGACACTTGTTAACATTCTTCCAAATAATACTTTTCTTACCTGCTCTTTTTCAGTCCTTTTTGGTTGTTATTGTCTGTGTATTACATATATTAAAAAGGGAACAATATTTGTCTTGGGCAACAGTTACCTTTCTGTCATGTTGACAACGTATAAGCATAACTTTGGTGTGGAGAATAACCTTGCAGTGGCAGACATTACTTGGTGCTTGCGGTTGGGATATCATGTGGCACACAAAGCATAAATTTATCCTCCTCTGAATGTAAGAAAGCACTTAATGAATGTACTTTTTAATAGATACTGGAAGCTTACTCTCACTTAGGACTCAGTACAATTAAAGCAATGCCTAATTCTCAAACCAGTATATTGACCTGAAACTCAAATGAAACATAAATTTTATAACACTTTTTAACCTATATACATCTATGTTTATCTAAACAATTAGCTAGCGTGACATGTCACTTGTGGGTACAAACCTGCATTACAGGAAGAAGACTCTTCTCATTCTTTCTAAACTCTTTCTTCCTTTTTAGTTACAGTCATCAAAAGAAGGCTACAGGAAACTGCAACAATGCATTTTACTCAGAGCAGGTTTCAGGCCCTTAATGAACAAAATGTTACTGTTGATTCTGGCTGATCATGCTGAAAAGTAAATCTCTGTCTCTCATAACAGCCTTTACCCAAGAATTAAACTTTGGTCTTGAAGATTTTTTGCAAAGCGCATCAGTCACTCAGTATTCTGGACATGTACCACAAGTCGGACTTAAAATGCACATCAAGCATGCATCAATAAACCTGAAGTTTCCCAGAGGTGTATTTAATAGTCATTCTGTGACTGCTGAGTTAGAAAGTAAGGGAATTCTTGTGATGATTTAGATGGTCAGTCTGCTTTTTCATAAGTTGGGGAGGCAAAGGTTTGCTGAGTAGTGGGGAATTCTGCAAGTTTTAGTGTCTGTCCTTTTCCTTTAACTGTTTGCCACCTCTTAAGCAGAGGTCAGAAGCACTCTCTTAACATGCATCCTGGTACAGTAAATGGTATTGATGCAATCCCTTCAAGCACATGGAAAAAAAAGTTCTCAGTGAATTGTGGTTTCTGAGAAGTGAGAAGGGAGGGAATGCACTTCCTAATGCACTTGTGGGATTGACTGTAGACACAGGCAGTCACAGAACCTCAGGGAATTTTTAGGATTTGCAATATGCAAGCAAGTACTTTCCATAGCACAGTGTATGGCACTAAGGCACTAAGCCCTGGCTTTTAGCTTGCACTATCCCTCAAAACCCCTTAAGAATCAGGTATCCTTTTTCTCCTCTTACTACTCAACTTGGCTCTTAGTGCAGTGAAAAATAAACAAAAAAGAATATGGTAAAACCACATATTACATTGGGAACTGACGAGTGAAGATCCTTCACGACTATCTAAACTAGCCTCCAGGTTTCCTTCACCTGAATTAGTTTGGTATAATCTGTTTCGAGTTTGAGAAGAAGCCACTCTTCTCTGAATAATGGGGCCACTCTTTTCCTCTCCAGGTAAACAGGAAGAGCACAAAGCAAAATCTTTAACCCAACTTTTATCCCATTCTGAACTATAAAGCTTTCCCCATTTGTCTTTTACACTATATTGTTGCTGTTTTTCCTGTGCTTTGGGACTGTGACACCCAAGGATGAAATGCTCTCATCTCTCTTTTGATATCTCCAATGTCTACGTATACATATATCTGAGATGTTTATTCCAACTTCCCCTTCTGGTCAATGGAGAAAAAGAGACACTTCTAGGGCACTGTTTGTCTGCTCTATTTTAGACATCTGCATCTGGATGAGTTGAATTTGCACAAGAACCTGTTTGTCTGCATAAGCTACGGGGTCTAAAAAAACGAGCTGAAATGTAGACGTTTACACTGTAAACATCTGTATTTAGCCAGATAAATTTGACCCCAAATTCCCTTCCCTCCTCTTCTTTGGATTAAACTGTATTATTTAATTAGTAATTTCCCACCTTTAAGCTGTTTTGTTACCAGAAGAAACATTGTTAACATGTATATATTGTGACATGGAACAATCCAACAGTGCTTTTACATGGATCATGACTATATTATTTGCATGAAAGAAGTACAAATACTAAATATGACACCATTGATAGCACTTAAATTGAGTAACTATTTCTATGTCCTTCATGCTTTGTTTTATGCAGACTGTTTCTGGGCACTTTCATACTTACCTGTGTCTAACAATGGAATATAGGCTGGAGGATGCTGAGTGGAGCAGAAGGATTATATATATACCTTTACATACTTTCCTGGTCGTACTCTTGTTTTACCTTTCAGTGTACAGCAGAGGGACATTGCTGATTGTGGAGTATGTGATCCTCTTTAATTCCATATACTTCTTAGCAGAACTGGAATTTACTTAGTTGTTTCATCTATTAAATGCAAGTACTAGGTTGCATTTCTCCAGTTCTCTGCAGACTTCCTCATCTTTAGGTAATGCCAGTAGTTCTGAGGGCACCTAATGCACCTAAACAAAACCTAGATCACTACAAATATATCATACTTCCTGAGACACTTTAAATTTTTTTTTTCCGCTAAAATGTGACTAATATGAAAGATGTTGCTGGTATATGATGGCAGTAATTCTTTTTAGTGAGGACTGATAGCAAAAGGCCATTTAAAATTATCATTGGTTAGTGCTTTGGTATCAGACCAAGACTTTCCTTTGTCCTTTGTTGCATCTGACTACTATGATCATTGTAGGATGATTTAATTACGCTTTTTTTGCCCCTTAATAGTTGCCTCTTACTCTTTTTACAGACTTTTTTTCTTTATAATTTTGTCCCTACACCTCTGTGCTACACATTTAATTCTTCCCTTATGACCTTTAGTCCTAGGTCCTGTATTCCTCACTCTCATGTCTGAGTTCTGTGGAAGGTGCATGATTTAATCAAACTGATCTCTTGATAGTCTTATTTTTCCTCTGCAATGAGATAATTTGTAATTATGCTCTTGCCTTCATTTCTTTAAAGGCATCAGCTTTCTCTAATTCTTTTGCTTTTTGTTACTGTCCCCAAAAACATACCCTTCTACTTCTCTGAGTTGATTGAACTCTTTACTCCTTACATTTTTTCCTGCCCAAGAAGTTATGAAGATTGGTATTTCAACCTAAGTCTTAACAAAGCTACCCTCCACAATAACAGGCTTAAACAGTTCCTCTTTATTAATTACAATAATCTCTAGAAAAGCCACCCTCTCATTTAACCTTTTCCTACAAGAAAAAAGAATTGCTAAAGCAGGAGTAGCAGAGTGTTGCACTCAGTGAGCCCAAGGTTCTATTTAGCCTCTTTAATGAAACTTTGCAAGTTCTCATATCTGTGGAGAAAAGCCTTAAACAGAAAGCCAATATACTGAAAATAAACAGACAACATTGAAAGAATTAAAAAGGATCCTAAATGCATTCATTATTTAAATTTCAAGATTTTGGATGGACATGACACATGACATTTAAGAGCTTGAATTAAGAATTATTAGTAACAAATCTTAGATAGATGAAGTTTGTTAGTTCTGAAGTAGGGGGGCAATATTTTAAAAATTGAAAACATTTTTATCATACATTTGTTACCCTAAGAATGAAATCTCAGACAGCTTTTGTTTGTTCATGTTTAAAAGAATTTAGCTAAGAGTTTAGCTTTACAGCACAGAATGTGTTTCCCTGTCTTTTCTGGAAGATTATGTAGACTCATCTTAAACAGTGTGAAAGCAAAAGTTAAGCACTTGTCTTAAAATTTAATAAGAGGTTTTTTTCTTTGCCAGTGTACCAACAAATATAGAAACTCAATGGATTCCCAAGAACCAGTGCATCAACACAGCATGTACCTATCAAATATTTCTGAAAATGCAATGAAACAAAATTTGAAACTGTAAAGTTTTTATTCCTAATAAAATCTACAGAAGAAAGTTCACTAAAAGATCTGTTGTTCATCTTGTGAATTTCTCTGACAACCTCCTGCACCTGAGCAGTGTGAGTAGAAACTCGTTTCCTCTTGCTGGAGCAAGGACACTTCTCACCGAGCTGAGCCACCGTCATGCACCATCATTCCTCATCCGTTCACTCCCTGTGACCCACACCACCATCTCCAGTCTGTAGACTTATAAAAACCTGGAGGTATTCTCGGTTTAGTACATTTTCTCCCTCCTGTTTTTTCTAATACCTCCTAACAGCATTACCAAAAATAAATTAGAATTTACAGTTTTATTACATTACCAACATCCCTTCCTATGCACAGAAATCTGAAAGAAAGAAATCCAGAAGAGATCTATGTAGGAACAGTTCCATAGAAATATGGAGTCAGAAAAACAACAGAGGTTGTGAGACTAAAGATGAGGCAAAGAAAACTGAGGTAACTTAAGTGCCCTAGACAGATGGCTCTGACTTCTCTCGCAACAACCTTCCACTGTTTCTTGAGAAGAGGGAACAGCTTTTTCCAAGTATCCAAGGAAAGATACAAAGAAGCTCTTTGGCAGAAATATCAAAATCTTTTCCTTTCTTTTTCCTGTACAAGCTCCTTTTTATTTCAGATTTTCAAAACACTGGAGAAAGTTATTTAAGTAATATTATCTGCCATTTAAAGATAAGTGTCATGGTTTAGCCCCAGCCGGCAACTAAGCCCCACGCAGC
>NW_010533978.1:17818-32802 GCF_000687285.1 Phaethon lepturus
ACTCCGAACGTCCCTCCACCCCTTCCTTCTTCTTCGTCCCAGCTTTATATACCAAGCATGACGTTATATGGTATGGAATATCCCTTTGGCCAGCCTGGGTCAGCTGTCCCGGTTGTGTCCCCTCCCAGCTTCCCGTGCACCCCCAACCTTCTTTCTAGCAGGCCAGCATGAGAAGCTGGACTGTCCTTGACTACTTAGCAACAGCTCAAAACATCAGCACCTTATCAACATTTTCTCATCCCAAATCCAAAACATAGCCTCACGCTAGCTTCTATGAAGAAAATTAACTCTACCCTGGCTGAAACCAGGACAATAAGAAACTAAGATTGAGAGTTCTGAAGTAGATTGTCATTACATAAAAAGTTAGGGAACAAACAAGGAATGAAAGCTTGTTAAAAAATGTTCTCTCCCTTCCTCTCTCCCCCCCCTTCATCTCTCCCTCTATTCCTTCTGCTTTTCTTTCCCCTATTCCTTCCTCTCCTCCTTTTTCTTTTTTGCCTGTGCTCGCTTTATGTTAAAGGCTGTATCTTCCTGTCAGCAAGAATCTACCATAATTTAAAAGTGATAACAGTAATGCAAGTGAACAAATACTCGATCATCTCATATGGCATAAATGTCAGAAGGGAAACGCTCAGAAAATTGCATGCAACATATAAAATGCAAATGTAATATATAATGTCCCATGTGGCAAATGAAACTGCTGAGCTCAATTCTTGCCCTTTACTTGCCTTTTACTTTGACTACTACTGCTGAAAAACTAAGTCATAAACTCTCCTGAATCTCATCTCGCCTTCACTACACAGATAATGGTGAAGTATCTGTGTTTCTGGTGAAGTATCTGGTTTCTCTGAGAACCAAGAGAAAATGAAGCTTCATAATAATTTGTTTTATCAGGCCCACCTATTCTGCAAATGCTTTAGCTTGTATTGACTTGCAAAGAATATACATCTTTCAGTTTTCTCCTGTCACTATTCTCTCTTGACCCTAACAACAGTTTCTCCTGCAACTAACAATTAACAACGTGAACTTTCAATAAGAATTAAAAGCCCTTTACTATTCTTGTGAAAGAAAAGTGGTTTTCCTCCTTTCCCTGTTATTAGCTGGTGTTTCTCCCCACCTCCCCATCTGCTATTATAATGTCTCAAAGTTCTTAGCAAATTGTTGGGGATTTTTGTTTGTTTGTTTGTTTTCTGAGTAAAAGACTCAGAACTCATCGTGCAATAGACTTTTATAAATTCTGGAGAATTCCCATAGGACTGCCACATTTTCAGTGACTGTTTTCTTTTTAATGTCCTTGGTGCCTACCTCAGATCAAACTTATTAGTTTTGTTTTATGTATTTTTAGCTTAGCCCCAGCAGTTGAGTCATTTCAAAAAGTAATGCATCCTAAAAAATTCTGGAGATCATAGTCCTTAAGAGCTTTAATACTCTGTGGTTTGTCAGAAGGCTTGGAATTGGCAGAGGGCTGCTGTGTGTCAGAAGAGTGTTTTTTATACTAGTTACGAAAATCTGTTTTGCTGTCTCTTTTGAAAAATTGCCAGTGCAGGAATCACTGGTGATAATTAGAAGCAATCTTTAATGATGCTGTTCTCCTGGACAGAGCCTGACCCAACCATAAAGCAACATCTCCAATGGCATGTTTTTTCCATCATAGAGTTACAGCAGCAAGAAGCACATTTTGGCTATTGCCAGCCACAGCCAGGAAGTGGGAAGCAAGTTAGGCACGTTTGTGACCATCCTTCATGATCAGTGTAAAGGATCTTCCTGGAGGAGAGCGCTGACAAAATGGGATCTAAAAAGGACAGAAGCCAGAATATGGGGAAAGAAATGGACTTAGCAAGTCCATTACCTACAAGACTGTAGCTCCAGAAAATGAGATACACTGTAGGCAACAGTTCTGAGCTTGGCAGCAAACCCTTGGGCAGATAAACAGAGAAGTAAAGGGGTTTTCAATGAACAAGGACATGAAGGTGGGAAGACAGTCTGTTAAAGCATACAGGGTAATGCCAGGGAGCTGGAGTTGGTTGAACAAAACAACTGGGTTATAAACTTCTGTGAGGAAGAGGGCAGAAAAAAGAAAAAGACCATAAGAGAGAGACATCAATGAGCAAAAGACTCGTGAATGAGATTAGCTGATGCATTGGTAGGTAAATGGTATGGTTAAAGCCATCGGAAAGAGGAGCCTGAAGGATGATGTGTAAATACATATCTGGGCAAAAGCAATAGGACTAAACCAGGGCACCATGAACACCCAGGCAGCTTATGTGGCTCCCTGCATACTGGAGCAGCTGGAACAGACTCCTTTCCTCCGGAATCTGATCATCCCTGTATATTGTATAGAGGTTCCAGAGATTTACCTCAGAGCTGTGGATTGCATTTGGCATTAAGACGTTCAAACATTAGTCTTTGTAATGATCTTTCTCCAGTCTTCCCACCAGAACAACTGTCTGTTTTCCTTTTTCTGTATTCACATCACCTACATCAGTGTAACCATCTGGCAAGTTGGAAAGTCAGTGTATTGTAAAGGACAAGTCTGGATTTATCACAAATTCTGAACAGAGTGCTTGTTCTGGGGTCAATAGGTTTAAGTTCACCTGTTTGGTATGGCAGGAAGGAAAGGCAGATTTCATTGAAAGTGGTCAGACAATCTATTCATAACCTTTATACGAACTCTTTGTAAATGTTTTTGTGATGTATGAAAAAAAAGGTCTCCCTGTTTGATCAGAATTTATAATGTGAGTGAAAATAATTACAGCATGATAAATCATAAAGCTTCTTTGGTCTTCAAGCCCAGAAAATGTTGGCTAAATTTAAACAGAAGCTCATAATTAAGTGTCCTTTTCTGAAGATGTGGCCCTTAGTGACTTAGCACTTACGAGCAGGATTTGCAGTACACATTAGATCGAAGAGAAAGATGCTTATACCAATCAGCCGGAACTTAAAAAAAAAAAAAATTTGCCTAAGAATGAGGTTTTCTTCTTGATTTGGCCTAACTACAGCCCTGAATTATGCAGCTTTCTGAAAGACACACCTTTAACTCCCATCTGCTTGCTGTCACAGCAACTGGCTGTCTCTCTGACTTTTTTAATCTTCTTATGAAAGGCAGTATCCCTAATGCAAGCGTCCTGCTGGATGGAGCAAGTCGTTGTGAGAATAAGTTCAATTCCCACCTTGGACTTAGCCTTAAATTCCTTATTTCATATTTCAGTTATTTCTAGAGAGGCCTTTTAAAGAAAAATACAGTTAATATTTTCAAAATTACAAATGTGTTTTTCCTTGACTTGAAGATAGCTGGCTGGTGTATCATTAAACCTAAAGAAAAAACCAAAAAAAAAAAATACCCCCTAATTTGGACATAGAACTTTCCAGAATATGGAAAGTTTCCCCTCAAAGAGACAATTTAAACTATCATGCAGGTGTGAAAATTATAGCTTATGTTTTGCATCCTTAACTATTGTGTTTGTTACCATGGAACAAATGTGCTAAGATAAGTTAGTCTAATTTGGTACATTTTATTAAACTATTAAGTAGTTCAACTAATCCCTGCAGTTTTAATGTGAAGAATTTCCAAATAAGAAAGCATAAAAAGGTCCTAATATTTTAATATTCTTTTCGGTCTTGGGTTTATCTTTTTTTTTTCCCCTCATACACCACTTTTCCTGTTCAGTTCTAATACAACATAGTGGACACTTTTGATAAGACAATAATAAACTGCCTATTTTTGAGGAAAGAATTTCAATATTTAATAGAACCTCAGTTCACATAATGAATCTAACAAGGGAAAGTGATTATTCTCTTCTCTTGTACATTACGAATACCTGAACTCTTTAAAAGCAAATCACCACTAAACATTCAGCTGCATACCAAAAAATAGTTCTATCAATACTACAAGTGATAATGTTGTTTTTACAAAACCAAAATTGGATCTGATTAGTAATTTTCTAGTGTTTCTGATTTATTACAGCTTTCCAGGTAAAGTACGGTGCTCAGAATTCAACAGTATTTTAAAACCTTTACTGTGTCTATAGCCAGCAAACATTAGTTTATTTTTCTTTAAAGTGATGTCACTAGAAAAACTAAACTAGTTTTACAAATAGAACTATGTATATCGCATCTGCAGTTCTTCCTCCTTTGGTACCATAAAACTCTTGTTAACTAATGTCATTGTTTAGTAGCACAGGTTTAAACAATGTGTTTTGAAACCTAGAAAGTTATAGTTATTACCCTGCCAGGGAGAGCTTCCCCATACCAATGTGACACAGACTGTAGCCTGAAAAACTTGTTTCTGCAGTGTTGTTGTTGCTATGAGAACAGATGTGAAATGTTTATACTGTACTATAACACACTTAAGCATAATATGACCTCTTTAATTGCATTCTTCAGGAGTGACCACAAATGAAGAGAGAGTATCAGTCTGAGTGGACTCTCACTTAATTTCAAATGACAATTTTGAATTAATACTGCAGGATATTCTTTTACCTATTTTAACTGCTTCTTTCTCCTACAGTTCTCACACCAAAAGAAACAAAATAAACCTGTCTCCTAAAGATATCCAACAAATTACTGCATTTAGAAGATGGAAAAACAAAAAATTGGGCTTAGGGGCTCGCTGAGCCAGCAGATCGTATTTAGTAGATCTTGACAATTACAGGCTAGTAACAGTGGAAAATTCTTGAATGAGAACATGTCAGTTCGTCCTACATCGTGGACTTACATATTTCTTTATCTCTTTTTAAATAGCTGGGATAAACTGATAATAAGTCTCAATGTAAATATTTCTTCTAATGATGATTCTATCTATCCCCTTTATTTGTAGTTTGCACTGTAAAACAGCTCTCCTTTTTTTTTCCCTCCTAATATTGACTCTTGTTTCTAGTTTATATAGTACTTAATGAGTTACTGAGCTATTGCCTTCAAAAGAAAACTCCATTGTTTCAGGGAAGAGGAAAACAAACAAACAAACAGCACAACATTTGATAGAGAGAAACATAGCTTGTGAAGAGAGAGAAAAATAATGGGAATTTCCAAGGCTCCACCAAGTCTGAATTTTTTTACTATGCTTTAAATAGTGCTAACCTCTCGCTGTCTCAAACATAATTCTGTCTCAAATCTGCTATTTTTGTTGCCTAGCTCTTCCCACAGTCCACTAATAAAACCCTAGCTGTAGAGAAAGAATTGGTCTGGGAAGGAAGGAAGGAAGGAAGGAAGGAAGGAGGAGAACAAAGCAAAGCAGCAGGTGAAAAGAGGAATATCAGATCGAGAGTCCTTGCTGCCTCTCAGATTGGGAAAACCACTAGAATAGTGATACTGTGCTATACCGTACTAAGTACAACTTCAGAACAAACAAAACTTACATTTTTAGCAAATTCCTCATTGAGTTTTATTAGTTAAATTGAAATTCAAATCCCATTTTAAACACAAAAGTCTAATTTGGAAAGCCACATAATCTGAAAATGTGTCAAGATTTATCATACTCGGTAAACAGGAATACTGTATTTTCCAGAGCTCAGGTAAAAACACCCTCTACCTATTACAATGCTGCATCTCTTAAGTAGGCCAAAAAATGTAAAGGAAAGTGGTTAAGCCAACAATGCGAAAATTTTGACATCCTGCTTGTGATTACAACTTTCACAATCTTTTAAGAGCCACCATGTAAAGCTGCCCCAATCTGAAGGTCCCTGCTAGATTTTGCACGCCAAGGTATGAGAATACTATGGCAGTGTGACAGGTCTATATACACTACATGGGTTGCCATGGGCACAACACCTAACCTCAAGCCTTTGCTGAGCATCTGGAAATGCTATTTATTATTTGAGCCATGCTCATCTCATCCATACTATACTCCCGTTACCTCAAATACCGCCAGATACCACTATTTGAAAGGGACCTGGCTTACCATTATCCCCTTGAGTTCCATACTCATAGTTTATGCACAGATTACATTAGCAGGAGAGAAAAGATCCTCTGCGATCTGCTTGTCCCCTTCAGATGACTGAAAAAAAAAGAATAAATCCAAAGGCTTAGGGATTCATCATCTCCCACGGTCTAGTTGAAAGCAGTAAAGAAGTATGGTATCAACAGGATCTCTGAATCCTGCTGAACATTAATTCTGCCAGCTGAGGACAAATTTTCAGCTTTGAAACCCTGCATTGAACTGGGGCATTCATCAGGAATACTAAAAAGTGCAGGCAACAAGAGGACCTTTCAGGGGTAGAAGAGCAAGGAATAGCAGGAATAAACACTTGGAACTGATCATAAAGAAATAGCTGAACTGTCAGGCAGATTGGCCTGTGATGGAGATCAGACGTGAGACAGGGACAGGAGGTTTACAAAGCTGCCAATAGGCGGAAATACCTAAGAAACAGAGACAGCTGTGGTACAGTCCAAGCATACAAAAAGAAATGGGGAGAAAAGCTGTGCTGTGATTTGTCAGCATTATTCCAGTCTTACACAAAGTAACCATTCAGCACATTTTTTGTTGTCTGGTAACCTCAACATCTGCACAAAACACGTAATTAAGTCTCTTCAAAGGCTCACAGCAGGTTGGGTGCTGCTCTTATGTCAATCACCTGGACAGTTCTCTGTACATAATTCTCTTGTTGAGAAAAGCACTGGCTGCATCCATTGAGCAGGAAATCAGTTCAAAACTCTGACCCTAATGTTTGAAGGAGAGAGTATATAATTGCAGAAAGCTACAGAGGCGACAGCAAAAGATTCCAGCTTCAGATTATCAATAAATGCTTAATTCATGTCACAACAGTTTTTCAGCAATGATTCATGTGTGTTTCAGTAGAATAGCTTCAAACTGCTAGGCCATCTGTTGGATGAGAGAAATCACATGGAACTGGGAAAGAAAATGAAGGAATAGTAATAACTTATTTCTATGTTTTGTTATTTCTGTATTTGTTATTTCTGAATGGATATCTGATTCATTTATATTTATTACTTTAACATATTGCCTTTGAGAACAATGCAATGAGCCTCTTATAGAAGGACAGTTATTTCAACTGGTATGTGGCATACGTTTAAAAGATTAATAGAGTGGGACTAACCCATGAAAGAACATAAGCTCCTAAATCTATCTGGAAAACTCCTTCAGGTGCCTAAATCTGCTCTAGGTGACTAGAGCATCCTGCTAGGCGACTGGCTCTAGGTGGCCATGCTTGAGCAGGGTGCTTGGACCAGATGACCACCACAGGTCACTTCCAACCTTAACCATTCTGTAATTCTGTAATCTAAAATTTAGATTCTAAAAACTCACATTCAACCGCCATAATTGCACAATGCCTTAGATTTCCCTGAGTAGGGACAGCTTTTATCTATTACTAGAACTAGCTATATACGGACAGCAATGAAAAGTTATTTGTTCCTTTTCTTTCCATTATCTGCTAGCCTAAGTTCAGTAGGTATTCTAACACACTTACTGGCTGACATAAAGTATGTTACTATCGCAAGAGGATACATTGTTTTCTCTAGCTTTAAGAGTACAGAAAGGCACTTACCCAGACTTTTGGGACATCAAGTGTAAAAAGCCATCCCACCTTTGTGTCCCGCTACACATGCCAGTGTTCTTAACACCAGGCTTGTTTCTCTTCTGCAGCCTGGTAAAGCAACAGCAACACTAGTTCCCTCTAGCTTACGTATTTCACTTACGTCGTGATTTAAGCCCAGCCAGCAACTAAGCATGACACAGTCACTCGCTCACTCCCTCCCGCCCTGATGAGTTGGGGGAGAGAATCAGAAGAGTAAATGTGAGAAAACGCGTGGGCTGAGAGAAAGACAGTTTAATAGGTAAAGCGAAAGTCATGCACACAAGCAAAGCAAAACAATGAATTCATTCACCATTTCCCATGGGCAGGCAGGTGTTCAGCCATCCCCAGGAAAGCAGGACTCCATTGCGTATAACATTTAATTGGGAAGACAAAATGCCACCACTCCAAATGTCTCCCCCTTCCTTCTTCTTCCTCTACCTTTAAAATACGGTGACCATGACATCATATGGTATGGAATATCCCTTTGGTCAGTTAAGGTCAGCTGTCCCAGCTGTGTCCCCTCCCAGCATCTTGTGCACCTCCAGCCTACTCGCTGGTTGAGTGGTATGAGAAGCAGAAAAGACCTTGACTGTGTAAGAACTGCTCAGCAATAAAGAAAACATCCCTGTGTTATCAACACTGTTTTTAGCATAAATCAAAAACATCGCCCTATACTAGCTACTAGCTGAAGAAAATCAACTCTATCCCAGCCAAAACCACCAGATTGTCTACCCCTTATTCCACACCATTTATGTCATGGTCCAGGACCACACTATTCAATACAACCTTATTAATCCACCCCGACCCTCCATCCCATCCTTTGACACAATACACAGATATCATTCCCCTAGCCTATGGACCACCCCTGTAAAATGTCTTTTCAATGTCCACAAGTGTCCAAAACATGTCCATTGAGATCATTTAGTCCATGACTTTGGGGTCCATCTGTTATGGTGGTCACTCAGGACAGGGGAGGTGGTGTGTTGCGTTGAGTTAATGAGCATCAAAACCTGCTCAGGTCTGGTCACTGCTGCACTTGCATAGCTTATTGTAAGGCTTGTCCTCCGTTGGTTTAGGTGGTTCCTGCTATAGTAATTCCCATAACATGCAATTCAAATAATGGGTTACAACAATTTAAAGTTATTTCCATTACAATCTCTAACCCTGGTCCCTTTGGACTAGACCATCTGGTTTAACATTGCAATGGACTCCTCCTCTCGTGCCTGCTTTGGCTTGCAGGTATTCACAGACCACAGTCCCTTAAGGTCGTACCTGCTCCAAGTGGGGCCTTAATTATGAGCAACAGTCTCTTCAGGGCTATACCTGCTGCAGCAGACTTGTCCACAGCCACAGTCACTTTGAGGTGCACCTGTTCCACCATGGCCTTCTCCATGGGCCACAATACCTTCAGAGATATACCTTCTCCAACATGTCCTTACCAATGACTTTGGTCCCTCCAGGCATGTACCCGCTCTGTTGTGGGCTTATCCGTGGCCACACACTTTGAGGTGCTCCAGCATGATGTCATGCACAGTCACTGATGTTTCAAGATGTGTCTGTTGCAGCATGGACTTATCCACAGCCACAGATATTTTGAGGTGTTCCTTCTCCAGCATGGACTTATCCCTGGGCCACAATCCCTTCAGAGATATACCTGCTGCAGGACAGACATGACCACGGCCACAGATGTTTTGAGATGTACCTGCTCTGGCATGGGCTTATCCACAACCACAGATGCTCTGGGGTGTCCGGTTCCCACATGGACTCATCGACAGGTCACAGTCCCTTCAACTCAAGTCCACACTGGAGTTCCAGCCAGTACAGCAGCACAGAAACAGCAGCAATGCCCTGGTCATCTGCCAGCCCAGGCACATCGCCATTGCTGTTACCAAAATGTTCCCAGGCACAGCAGAGTCAGACGATAAGCAGTACAGCAGGACAGCAAGCAGTGAAAACAAAGAGCAGCCACTAACGAGCACTAGACTCTAATATACATAAGGAAAGCAAACTCGTGGCAAGCACAGGAGCCTGCCAATTAATAGCTGAACAGCAATAACAGCGATAAATTCAATCTAGCACAGTCTAGTCAAACCTGGCATTACCTCCAACCCTTTAAGCCCCACACTGGGCACCAAAAAGGACTGCCATGGTTCAATCTCAGCCAGCAACTAAGCTCCACACAGCCACTCTCACTCTCCCACACTAGGTTGGAGGAGAGAATGAGAAGAGTAAATGTGAGAAAACTCGTGGGCTGAGAGAAAGACAGTTTAATAGGTAAAGCAAAAGCCACACATGCAAGCAAAGAGAAATAAGGAATTCATTTACCACGTCCTATGGGCAGGCAGGTGTTCAGCCATCTCCAGGAAAGCAGGGCTTCATCACACGCAACGATTACTTGGGAAGACAAACGCCATGACTCCAAATGTCCCCCCTCCCCTTTCTTCTTCTTCCCCCCAGCTTTATGTGGTGACCATGACATCATATGGTCTGGAATATCCCTTTGGTCGGTTAAGGTCAGCTGTCCTGGCTGTGTCCCCTCCCAGCATCTTGTACACCTCCAGCCTACTCGCTGGTTGGGTGGTGTGAGAAGCAGAAAAGGCTTTGACTGTGTAAGCACTGCTTCACAATAAAGAAAACATCCCTGTGTTATCAACATTATTTTTAGCACAAATCCAAAACACCGGCCCATACTAGCTACTATGAAGAAAATCAACTCTATCCCAGCCAAAACCCGCACAACAAACAGAAAATGATTACATATTCAGTATTTAATATTTAAGCTTGACTTCACATGCTAGTGGAGAGGGACAGAACCTTTGATTATCTTCTCTACTGAATACTTAATGTATAATAGTGATCATTTACTGGCATGTAGTCTCTTTGTTCAAAGGAGTATGCTACACTTTGGAAGGAAGTTGTTTATGTTTGCTGGTCCAACAAAAATTTGTTTATTTAATGGGAAAAAAGAGACAGTCTCATCAGAAAGTAGTGATGGAAACTTATTTCCTTTTGAGCTATTGTTGTATTGCATGGAAGTTTTGAGGGAACAGATGAGAAAAAGAAGTACAGAAAACCAAACTCTCTTCTTCCTACAGCCATGTTCTGTCAGAGAGACTGGAATAAGCAGCCAGTGTCCAGAGACAGTGTACAGGAATGGTATCCTGTACTTGGGACTTAATTGTCTGGGTTTAAGCACTTCTTTCACTGTGTATTAGGCACCTCAATGTCTTCTTTTGCTACCTACTGTCTTTTATGGACCTTATCTTCAGAAGTGAAGAATTTCTATTATTGACCTTAATTCTGTGGACCTAATTTTCACCAGGCATTTATGGAAAGCCTAAGCACTGGACCTGGGATGGGAGATTCCGCTAGGCAGCAAAATGCTTTAAAGAGTGAGTACGATGTTACCCACTGCGATGCTGAAATCTTTTCATGGATTTAATCCCAAATTACTACTGCTCCCAAGAAAGAGTATAATTTAGAGCAAAACAAGAATCATAGAAGTTTGCGGATTTAATCCCAAATTACTACTGCTCCCAATTAAGAGTATGATTTAGAGCAAAACAAGAATCATAGAAGTTTGTGTTAGAAGGGACCCTTAAAGGTCATCTAGTCCAACCCCCCTGCAATGAGCAGGGACATCTTCAACTAGATCAGGTTGCTCAGAGCCCTGTCCAACCTGACCTTGAATGTTTCCAGGGATGGAGCATCCACCACCTGGTTGGGAAACCTGTGCCAGTGCTTCACCACCCTCCTTGTGGAAAATTTCTGTCTTAGATCTAGTCTAAACCTACCCTCTTGTAGTTTAAAACCATTACGCCTTGTCCTATTGCTACAGACCATGCTCAAAACTCTGTCCTCATCTTTCTTAGAAGCCCCCTTTAAGTGTTGAAAGGCTGCAATAAGGTCTCCCCAGAGCCTTCTCTTCTCCAGGCTGAACAATCCCAACTCTCTCAGCCTTTCTTCATAGGAGCGGTGTTCTATCCCTCTGATCATTTGTGTGACCCTCCTCTGGACCCGCTCCAACAGGTCCATGTATTTCCTGCACTGAGGGCTCCAGAGATGGATACAGAACTCCAGGTGGGGTCTCAGCAGAGTGGAGTAGTCCTTCTCAGCAGGGCTGCTCTCAATCCCTTCATCCCCCAGCCTGTACTGATACCGAGGGTTGCCCTGTCCCAGGTGCAGGACCCTGCACTTGGCCTTGCTGAACCTCATGACGTTCACATGGGCTGGGTTTTTGAGCTTGTCCTGGTCCCTCTGGATGGCATCCCGTCCCCCAGGCAACGTTATATGCATTGTCTGGATCTTTTGCTGCTTTTTCCAAAAAATAGATTTATTTTTTCAAGATAAAGATTTGAGTTTGTGGATATGCTTCTCTGTTTTTACAGGCAGGTGTGTCTAATGTGTGAATCTAGCTGCAGTTAAGAGAAAATCCACTCCCTTCAATTGTTTCAGTTTAAGGCAATCAAACACCACAGGATATTATTCAAAACAGATGTCCTTTATATTAGAAATATAAAGAAAAGCAACAATTTGAGAAATAATAAAAAAGGAGTGTATTCTGTCACCAGCAATTATTGATTACTTTTATTTTAGTGAAATAAGTGTTTAGTTATACTTCGAGTAAAATGGACAACCAATACTGTTGTAAAATAGAACAATGTCATTTATCCAAGTTGCTTTTACATTTTCTTTCTTTCTTCCTTCTTCTTTTTTTTTTCTGCTATAATTGAAGAAGTTAATGCTGCTATAAAATTCAGAACACAATCATTCCTTTCATGCACAAGCTTTGTTTGTTTCCTTGCTAACAGCTCACATAATTTCACATCTGGGTTTTATTTTCTATTTAAAATAATTATGTAGAAACTAATTCATACAGACATATCAAATGAGAATCTAAGGTAAATATTTTGATTTGCATATTGTATGCTTATATTTTTTAAAATATCCATTTATCTTTTTATTGTCACTGCAGTGAATCTAAAATCCATATTACAGACTTCAGTGTTAAACACCAGCTTTAGAATCTGCTTGCTCTAAGATCATTAGGCTGTGACTATGAAGAGATCAATTGCCACTTGTGTTGTTAGTACACAAATAGTCTGAACAACCACATACTTAAAAAGCATGTGAAACTCTTCACTGCTCTTACCTTGTATGTATGTCAGTTCTCCATCACAACTGGCAAATACAGAGAAAGTAAAAAGGGTGTAGTGATGTGCTAGAGACTCAGGAGTAAGGTGGTTGAACAGGCATACTCTTTCCTGCACTGCGGTAGATAAAATTTTCATTTAATTTTATTGCCAGTCATGCTCTGTGTTATCACAGGGTCTCTGCCAGTGTCACATTTTCTGTATGTGTTACCCATGCAGCAATTGTTGCTAGAATCCTTCACTTTTTTGGCTTTTTTCTGAAGAACATGCTTAGTTTAAGGCCACAAATATTTTCTTAAAATTAATTAATGGTTAATTAATAGTTAATAAGGGGTTAAAAAAAACATTATTTCCAGTGTGAAAATGCAAAAAAAAAAACCCAAACCCCAAACTCTGAAAGGCATAATGGCATTATCCTGCTGTCAGAAGAAGAGAAGAGGAGGAAGAAGAGGAGGTAGGATTTTCCTGGTGCCATCGTGTTGCTTGGAGCATGCTGTGGCTGGCGGAGTTCCAGGGAGGGCAGAGCTGCTGGCCAAGCTTGCTCTTCCCTTGTCCACTGATGTGGTCACTCCATCACAGAAGGCCACTAGGTTGGTCAGGCAGGACTTGCCCTTGGTGAAGCCATGCTGGCTCTCTCAAATCACCTCCCCTGTCCTCCATATGTCTTAGCATAAGGAGGATCTGCTCCATGATCTTCCCAGGCACAGAGGTGAGGCTGACAGGTCGGTAGTTCCCAGGGTCCTCCTTTCTACCGTTCTAAAAAATGGGTGCAATGCTTCCCTTTTTCCAGTCTCCAGGGGCTTCACCTGACTGCCAGGACTTTTCAAATATCCCAGAAAGTGGCTTGCCAACTACATCAGCCAATTCCCTCAGGACTCTGGTCTGCATCTTGTCAGGTCCCATACAGTTGTGCATGTTCAGATTCCTCAAGTGATCTTGAACCTGATCTTCTCTAACAGTGGGAGGGAATTTGCTCTTCCAAGTCCCTGTCTTGCAGGCCATCCCCTCGAGAGGTATGGGAAGAGACACTGCCAGTGAAGACTGAGACAAAGAAGTTATTGAGTACCTCAGCCTTCTCCTCATCCATTGTTGCCCACTTGCCAGTCTTGCTCATCAAGGTGGGTACGCTTTCTTTGACTTTCCTTTTCTGGCTGACATACCTGTAGAAGCCCTTATTATTCTTTGCATCCCTTGCCAAGTTCAGCTCTAGCTGTGCCTTGGCCCTCCTGACCTCATACCTATAGAACTGGGCAGCGTCCCTGTACTCATCCCAGGATACCTGTCTGTGCTGCCACTGCCTGTGCATCTCCTTCTTGCCCTTTAGTTTGCCCAGCAGGTCTCCACTCAGCCATGCTGGTCTCTTGCCTTTCTTTCCTGATTCCTTACACCTGGGGACTGAGAGCTCTTGCGCTCTATGGAAAGTGTCCTTAGAGATCTGCCAGCTCTGTTCTGCTCCCTTGTCCCTGAGGGCAGTTTCCCAGGGGGTCCTATTGACTAACTCCCTGAAGAGCTGGAGTTTCGCTTTCCTAAAGTTCAAGATCCTGTCTTTACTCTTTGCTTGTCCCCTATCCCTCAGGACTGCCAACTCCTCCAGTGTATGATCACTCTGGCCCCGGCTGCCTCCAATCTTGACATCACCAATTCGCTCACATGCATTGGTGACCAACAGGTCCAGTATGGCATCCCCTCTGGTAGGGCTGTCTATGACCTGCCACAGGAAGTTACCCTCCATGCACTCCAGGAGTCTCCTGGATTGCCGTCAGCTCACCGTGCTACTTTTCCAGCAGATGTTGGGGTGGTTGAAGTCCCCCAGTAGGATGAGAACCTGTGAGCGCGATGCCTCCTGTAGCTGGAGTAAGAAGGCTTCGTCTCATATGTTAATATATGACAATACACTTTCCTGAAATACAGCAATGCACATACAAATCTGAGGCAGGATGCTGTTAGAATGTTCCAGCTAACTAGAAATAAGTAAAACACATAAGTGATATCAGTATAAATGTATCAATACATCAACTTCCTCCTTTTACCTTTTGATTTTGTTTTTATTAAAATTTCACTGGGTTTTTACTTTTACATGCAATACAGAAATGATCTGAATAAAAGAGAAACTTACAATGTCTTCCAGAATTGTTACCTGGTATCTGATCACATCAAAATATAAAATAAAATTCATATAGTCTTGTGGGTACTGTTGATAAACAATCAAATACAAAAAATCAAAACCAAAAAATAATTCAATACGTTTTACAATTTTGGTCTAACAAAATCAAGAAAATATTGTGGGGGTCCCTGCTGA